>NC_057418.1:37190561-37301249 GCF_019320065.1 Cervus canadensis | reverse complement strand
ACTCACACCTTCAGGGAAGGTCAGAGCCACGGAGACAAGCGCCGTCCCTGGAGCCACAGTGGGCTGGGGGTGCGCTGGCCCTGGCTCCTGGAAAGGACCGCAGCGGCTCATGGGCCCGCACCCCGCCCTGGGGAGGCCCTCCGTCCCCGCAGGCCATATTTCAGGGCGATTCCCCGAGATGCCGGCGGGTCCCTGCTCAGCCCTCCCTGCTCAGCCGTCCCCTCGCAGCTGGAGATTTACAGCTACGGCGGCAGCCGTAACCCAACCCCGTTACCTGCCCGCAGGTCTCTCCTCTGTGTTTGCCAACTGACTTACCAAATGGAAACCCGGCCGGCGCGATGCCTTCAGGGCCTGATCTTTCTGCACCCGTATTTGCGTTTCCCCCCTTTCCCAAGTTTGAAAGCAAATACTCCACGAATGTCAATTTGGTACTTGCAATTTATCCGTTTGGCCATTCTGCACTGTTTCTTCAGCCCAGAACGGTGAAAATTAATATCCACGTTAAACATTTTTAGCCTTACACATGTGTCAACTTAAACAGTTTTATTCAAGATACCACCCTCCTAAAAGAGGAACCCCTTCTAGACAGTGGAGGCCACTAACATTTTCACCAACTCAGGTCATACTGTTGATGTCAGAAGCATCTGCCTACAGAGGTCTCGCCATTCCAGAAACATAACTCGGGTGTCAGAACAAACACCACGCACCGTGGGCTTCACCAGCACACGTTTCTGTCTCAGAGCCTGGAGACTTGACGGCCACGATCTGGGGGTCAGAGGTCAGCTCCCCGAGGCCTCTCTGCTGGGCGTGCACATGGCCACCTTCTCCCCGTGTCCTAATGCGGGCATAAGTGTGTGTGTCCTGAGACCCTCCACCTACAAGGACACCAGTCTTGCTGGATCAAGGCCCACGCTGATGGCGCTGTTTTAACCTAATCACCACCGTAAAGACCCAGTTTCTAACCTGGCCAGGTTCTGGGGTGCGGTGGGGACATCACCCAGCCCATGACGATCACCAAGGCATTTGTAGAAAAGGCAACAAGGAGGACGTGGGGGTAACCCCTCAGAGCCCCCCCACCCCAGGGACATAGACTCACTGCTTTCTAATTATTGATATTAAATGACTTCTGAGTAAAATCATAACAAGTGCTCTTCATAGAAAACCAAACAGAAGTAAAGAAGAAAATGAGTATTGCTTGTAAATTCCATGACTCTGCTAGGATGGCTATTAACATCTGATGAAGTTCAATACTGAAAGTGAAGTTTACACTGCTGTTCTCTATCTAAAATGTTCACTTACTAATATATTCATAAGGATGTTCCTACCATGTTAGAGTTCCTTTGAACACATCAGCTCTAATATTTACAGTCTTCTATTATATGGCTATAGTAAAATTTATACAATACTCTGCCAATTTAGGCATTCATATTCTTTCAAAATTAGCTCTATGACAAATAATGTTGTAATATACATCTGAGTGAATAAACGTTTTTCTTCACTTATTGGTATTTTATTTGGATACCTTCCTAGAAGCCATTAGGTCAAAGAACACGGCTTTTTTAATGAAAATGGACACATATTGTGAAATGATTTTCCAGAAAGAGTATGTTAACAAGTTTTTCACTGAAAAAATGTAGTACCTGTCTCACCACACACACCCACACATACTCAAACACACACTCATGCTAGCCATGAGGAATATAATTTTCAATTATTTGCTAACTTCATAGGTACACACAGTATTAGATTACATTTTCTGCACATGTTGCTGTGAATTTTGTTTCTTTTTAACCATTTTAAGTTGCTTACGCACTTTCTGTGAATACTTTATTCATGACATTTGTCAACTTTTAATGCAGATTTATTATCTTTATTAATTATTGCATGTTATTTATTTAGATATCATTGGAAATTATTTCCAGTTATAGTTTGATAGTAAACATGACTAAAGCTTAAATAATAACTTTTTTGTTTGTAAAATTAAATTGATGAATATTTCTTACTCCTTTTTGAGCTTATTTGGGGGAAGTTCTTACACATCTTGATTTAAGATTATTCTCCCATATTTGTGTCTGGTTCTGAAAAGGTTTCTGGTCTTAATCTTGGTCTGGGATTTACTTTGAAGAATGGCATTAAAAATAGATTTTATTTTTGTATAAAAAGCCATATTTTCTCAGTACAATTTCTTGAGTGATCCCTTCCTGATTCTTCCAAGTGAAATATAACAATTCTTTCATATATGAAAAGCATGTCTGAATACATGAAGAGCTGTCCACTCTTTTGATTTGTGCTCTGAACATGTCGCCATAAACGTCGTCGCTGTTTTGGAATCCTGAGCGGCGCCGAGCCGCGTTAGGAGGAGCCAGCAGCCTCGTCACTCACCCTCTGTCCTTCCCCGATTATCCGCGTGGCGACCGTTGGTGTGCCCACCCGAGGTGCCTCTGCGTGTTCCCGGCAATGTGGGGTGTGGTCGCCGGTGAAAAGACTGCAGAGCGGGCGCTGTCTCCCCCACCCTCTTCCAGACGTCACAGAGGCGTGGGTGAAGTCGCTGCCTGGGGACCAAGGCAGGCGGCAGGCTTTCCGACGCTGCTTATCCATCAGGTGTTGGTCAAGCGCCTGCTGCACAAAGGCCGAGCTGTAGACACAGAGGATCCAGCAGGACACAAAGCGGACCCCGAGATCTGCCCCACGGACCCTAAAGGAGCTCAGCAAAGCGTGTTGGGGGGTGACGGGCAGAGCTGCGGCTGGCGTCCCGGCTCAGGACGGTGAACCGGCGAGGTTCTCCCCACGCCGCATCAGTGACGGCCCAGCAAAGGGTGGGACAAGCCCGCCTCCCAGGGACAGTGTTTATGGGAGGAAACGCAAGTGCTGCAACTCAGCGGCGTTTGTTCTGTGTTGGGACAGCGCTGGTGATCAGAACTGAAGACAAATAGGCGGGGAAGGGCAGCAGGCCGCTGGGGTGGGGCTGGCATTTCAGGGTGAACATGAGGCCTGGGAAGCCGCGTGCAGGTGAGTGGTGGGAGCGGGCGCCCACGAGGAGCATGCGAATGGTTGTGCAGCTGTCCTTGGGGAGACGACCCGGGCAGGAAAGACGTGTGCAAAGGCCCCGGGCAGGCGTGTCTGGTGTGCAAAGGGGGACGGCACCGCTGGAGCAGAGGGAACAAGGTCAGAGAAAGAAGAGGAGCTTGGGTCTCCCACAGGAGTGTGGGAGCCGGTGGAGCTGACCAGGGTCATCAGCACCCACGCGGCCCCTGAGATCCCGAGTGTGTCCCTTTGGTGGGTCCCACCTTGAGGAACTGGAGCTGGTGTGAGCGGCCAAAGCAGTGGCGTGTGCATTATAAGGTAGTTTAGTAACAGGGAACTCTGTATAAACCGATGTCATCAGTCTTTGAGTGTGCGGTTTTGAATAAACTGACACCCACACTCGTGTTGTAAGCATGTAGATGTTGTCCAAACCCAGAGCCCCTCCGTCATCACACACACACACACACACACAGGCACACACGCATGCACGCCCCTCCCCGCAGGTCCCCCTGGCAGTGCCTGGCCACCCCTGGTAAGGTCCCCAGTTGTGTCTGCCCGGATGGCTCTGTCCGACCTCTGCTTCCCCCGGGCAGTCAGCTGACAGCGCCCGGCCACAAGGAAGCCTTGGGACCACGGGAAGCGCTGCCTCCCATCGCCCCCGTTACTGGGGGCCCCAAAACTCCTGACAAGTGGGGTGGGGCCCTCTTCCCAGGGGTCCACTCCCTGCCATTCTCACCGTGGCTGAACCCGCTTCCCACACCAACATCTCCATCAGTCAGGACCACACGGCGTGGGGCTGTTTCCTCTCAGATGCTCAGTGTCCCCGGCGGCCCCTGAGGGAAGGTCCAGCAGGATGAGGGCACCTCAGAGCGGGAGGGGGCCAGGGAGGGGAGACACCGAGGAGAAAAACGGAATTAAAGTGTTACTGATGTGCCCGAGGGCGTGAGGAGAGGCTGCTGAAGAATCTGTTGGAACATTGGAAGGACCGGTCATGAGAAAAGCAAAGAAATGAAGAAACCGTACTTGCTTCATGTGTTGTGCTGTGTGGACAAGTCTGTGGCCTCATCAGATCCATTTTCACTTGTGTGCGTTGCAAAGTGTGCACGTCTCTAAGTGATGCATCTAAAACGATTAGCACTCAGTCACTCAGTCACATCCATCTTTTTGTGACCCCATCGACTGTAGCCCGCCAGGCTCCTCTCTCCATGGGATTTCCCCGGTAAGACTACTGGAGTGGGTTGCCATCTCCTACTCCAGGGGATGTTCCTGATCCAGGGACTGAACCCACATCTCTTGCTTCTCTTGCATTGGCAGGGGGATTCTTTACCACCGGGCCACCTGGGAAGCCCTTAAATTATACAGAACACAGATTACATGTGAATTACCCTTGCCATAATTCATCTCCTCTTCCCCTGTGCATTTTGACTACTGCCCTGTAGTCTTAATTACTTTCTAATTGACTTCTCTGTAAATCCAGTGTGCATTTTCATATTCTCTTGCCAACACCATTTCTAGATGTTGGAGATGCTGTTTATGAGCATAAACTAGTTTCTAACCCTTTCACGCTAGAAAGAGCTCTTATAGGTATCTGCTCTGCCTGTTCTCTGTGGTGGTGACCAGCCACGTAAGATCAGGGGATGTTTCCCCAGGAATGTGAATGCAGTGGAAGAGGCACCTGGGGGCACAGAGTGGCAGAGGCAGGCTAGACTTTGGCTTGAAGCTGCAGAGCATTCTAGGAGAGGCTCCCCATGAGCAGGGGAGCCTCTTGCCCCGGTTGTTGTAGTTGAGTCACTCAGTCGTGTCTGACTGTTTGTGACCCCAGGGACTGCAGCACGCCAGGCTCCCCTGTCCTCCACTATCTCCAGGAGTGTGCTCAAACTCAAGTCCATGGAGTCGGTGATGCCATCCAACCATCTCATCCTCTGTCACCCCCTTCTCCTCCTGCCTTCAATCTTTCCCAGTGTCAGAGTCTTTTCCAGTGATTCAACTCTTCGCATCAGGTGGCCAAAGCATTGGAGCTTCAGTTTTAGCATCAGTCCTTCCAGTGAATGTTAGTCCTTTAGGATTGACTGACTTGATCTCCTTGCTGTCCATGGGACTCTTACAAAGGGGTTGGAATTAATTTCAGGAAAACTTGCTACGGAGGCACATGAGTCAAGACTTCTTAGAATCGGAGTAGAAGGTCTGTCTTTGAAGACGTCCTTTTCTCCCTCCCTGCTTTCTTCTCCGAGGTGCCTTTCCTCCGCGTGCCCGCGCCTTGCCGTGTGATGACGCCACTCTGTTGCTGTCTCATCTCCAGGGAGGTCAGGACGGGCAGGCTGATCTGACCACTGAGCTCCTGGTTCATTGCATGGCTGGTGCAGAACAATGCTGCATCAGAGGTTTACTGTCGCAACTAAGCATGTGATATTGGGGGCAACATATCTGAATCTGTGTTCTAATCCATTTCGTAAATAGAAATGTACGTGTGAGTTTCAACCTTGAAGTACAGTAGAAATGCAGAGCTTGAGTTCCAGGGAAAAAACACAAACCTAAGACTCGTCATGCGGTGACATCAGGAAAAGAGTCGGCTTTCCTTGGTCATAACCATATCATAAACCAAAAGACACTACAAGTCTTGTTTTGGAAAGCCTAGTATTGAGAGCAGAAATGAATCGTCTTGTGAGTCTGGCCGTGACCGTGACACCATCCTGTTTTCCCTGCCTCCTTGAAGACACTGCTGTTTTCTGCCAGCATCAGACCCTGTCCTCATCCTACTCTGCATCTGTGGAATTATGTTGCTGATTTTGCTCAGCGTGAATAAAGGTTTGGAGCTGAAATCTGAGTGTACAACTCATACCACTTGGCTTCCCTTGTTTTATGTTATTTGTATTATTAATAGAAGGTAAATGTTGTCAATCTCGACTTGTACATAATTTCACAACTTGCTGACTCCTGGATGTTGATAAAGAATAAATATTGATTTTCTTTTTTAAAAATGCGGGACAAAAAAAATAAACAGCTTTCTATTTTGATATACATATGGATCAAAGTCACTAGGAATTGGTGTTCTTCATAAAACATACTTCACTGTTTTTTCTCTTCTCCAAGGAGAATTGGTGTATAAACTGGAAACCTATCTTAAAATGTATCTACAAATAAAGCTGAAGTGGAAAATTGAGTCATTTGGCCGATTATATATTCCAAAACAACCGCTGTATCAGGGCAAGGCAAAGCACAGTGGGTGTTTGCACGATTGTCTCAGTTTGTCACGGAACATGGGGACTCCCACCTTTCTGCCCTTTGCCCCTTGGCTGAATGGAGTCAATTCTTCTCTGCGAGGCCTGGCTTCACCCAGCGGGATGTGACGACCCCAGGGGAGCAGGACTCAGTCGAGCTGCTTGTGGCCTCCCCGGTGTTGGTGCTGCTGTCCCAGGGCCTGGCTTCCTGGCAGGTGGAGCTTGTCTTCTAGGTTTCCTGCCTAACTCTTGGTCTCAGAGGCTCTGCTCACGTGAGAATCTGAAATGAGGCTCTTTGTCCTTGTAGTGTGCTTGTAACCGCTGCTCATCTCTCTCCCAGAGGTGAATCTGTGGACCCAGGTGTGGGCCCCCCGGTAAATTCAGCACCATGCATTCTCCTCTGTGCCCACCTCCTCTCAGCCCCCCAACACACATTCCTTTCTTGAAGCAAGTCTAACAAGGAAATGTGCCAAGTCCTGACATTTGAATTTCAAATCTGGATCCTGAAAGCAAGACTCCAAAGATAGAGGAGTCAGAACAGTTGTGTTTGTGCCATGACTGGCTAAGGTTTCCTGAGAATTGGGGGGAAGGAGGGGAACCCAGAACTACATGCTGACGCATGTCCCTGAGCAGGGCCCTGGGACCCCGGCCCTGCCTCTCCGAGAGCCCGTGTTCAGATGAAGGAACTGGAGTCCTGAGCAGACTGAAGAGTCTGGAGACAGAACTGGAGCTCCCGCAGCTGATCCACAAGTAGAGACCAAGGTGGGGTCACGGGCTAACCAGAGCCTCAGAGTCGGGGTGGCCTGGTGCCCAGAGCCGAGAGCAGGCAGACGCACCGTCAGAGACAGGTTGGCAGCTGGACAGAGGAGGAGGCTGGAGCAGGCTTGCCGGGCCCGAGGCTGAGCAGGAGCGAGGCCATCTTTGCGGACATGGCCGGACCCGAGGCTGAGCAGGAGATCATCTTTGCGGACATGGCCGGGCCCGAGGCTGAGCAAGAGTGAGGCCATCTTTGCGGACATGGCCGGCCCATGGTGACGCCCCGGCCAGGCAGGCACCTCCCCTTCCTGGCACCACGTGAGCAGGCCCGTCCTGTGGAGATCACAGGCGACCTCCGTAAACACAGATCTTGTTTCACCCATCCTGAAACCAGGGTTAAAAATTAAGTTACGAAGAGTAACGAAATGGGCTGTCTTTTATAACAAAGCTGTGGCCTGAGCATCCTAACCACTAGGATCTTCCTGCCACGAGGGTCATGCCCTCATGAACGGACCCCAGACTTGCCCAAACACCCTCCCCCTGGACACCGGTGAGGACTGTCAACCGCCGCCACGTGCCCCTTTGTGGGAGAATCCGGTTTTGTTGGAGCGTTGTGTGTGGATCTGTCTGAATCGCCGCATGGTGATTAACCTGAAGACACTGCAGCTTTGCAGATCCAGCGCCTGCCCCTCCCCCAGACCCAGAAGGCCAGTAGCAGCTGGGGTGGACCCTTGTGCCAGTGGCGGGGTTGACCCTCGGGCAAGTGAGTCTACAAAAGGGAGGCTTGGGGGAGCCAAGACAGATTGCCACTTCCACCAGCCTGCCACGGGCCCAGCCCTGGGGAAGCAGGAGAAGGCCAGACCGGCCAGCCTGGCTCCCGTGAGTGGTGACGCAGCAGAGGGATCTATCCGTTTCAGCCACCAGGTTAGGAGGAAAAATCAGTCGTTCCTCTCAGATAGCAAGGTGTCTTAACCCATACGCACCCTGCAGGAGGGCTTCCCTGGGGGCTCAGCTGGTAGAGAGTCCGACTGCAATGTGGGAGACCTGGGTTCAATCCCTGGGTTGGGAAGATCCCCTGGAGAAGGGAAAGGCTGCCCACTCCAGGATTCTGGCCTGGATAATTCCATGGACAAGTCCATGGGGTCACAAAGAGTCGGACATGACTGAGCGATTTCAGTACCCTGCAGGAAGAGTGTGAAATGGCAGAGCTCACTCCAGGGATGACGCGGAGCTGAATCAGGGGGATGCTCTCCTCAGGGCTGTGTCCGCGCTCTGGGGATGGTGCCACGTGAGGGACCAGCCCGCCCGTGCCCACCCCTCCGGCTGCCTGTGCCGCAGAGCAGGGTCAGGGTGCCGGGCCTTGGCACAGCCTGGCTTCTAGACGCTGGCCCTGCATTCAGCAGTCAGTATATATTTTTTTAGAAAGAGTTCCAGCCTCTCGTTATTGACATACTTAAGACTGTTTGATTCTCAAACCACAGCCCAAATATTTTCTTTTAAAATCTCTGTAAGTATCAAGACCCAGTCCACAAAAAGCACAGTGTGTTCTGCCCGAAAACAGTTGCATTGAAAAATGCCGGCCTTGTTTTTGAGAAAAACACTTAAATCATTTTTTGAGGTCCAGCCATCAGTGCATTTAGATAGAAAATGCTTTCTGAAGAAGCAGTCCTTGTTAAATGTTTAAAAAAAAAAAATGGTGCCTCTGCTGGGTATTTAGAAATTCCTCCTGCAGTCAAGGTATAGGAGCCCTTCCAGAAACCATCTCGGGAGAAAATGATTAATTATCCCTAATAGACTCTTTCAGGGCCATGTTTACCCTGCCATGTGCAACACAGCAGGAGCCCAGAAGCTGCTTCCAAATCCCTGTGGCTTCTTCCAAGAAAATGGACGCGGCCGGCACCCAGGTCTGCGCTCCCCGAGTCTCCCCCAGCTGTCCATTTGCTCCAGGAGCCCAGAGGATCCAGTGCTGACATCCACGCGACGCTGCGTCCCTCCCTGCCGCGCCCCAGGCCCAGCACCCGGGGCTGAGCAAGAAGTCAGATCCCGACAGAACCTCGGGGCTCTTGGGGGCCGACGGCGGCTGCCCTGCCAGGGTACCTGGGGTCAGAGATGGGCGGTGCCCGGCCCCGCCGCAGGTGTCCTGCCAGCGGAGACACAGAGCGGCCCTGTGTGCTGACCGCTGGCCGGGCCGGCCGCGCGGCTTTGCACAGACTTTGGCTTGGCAGCTCTGTCTCCAGCCCCTAAATCCTTCGATTCAGCCCCGGCTCTCGCTCTGTGCTCTTGGCCTGGGTGAGACTCTTTCTCCGGGTAATTTAAGACCCTGGAGGTGTGAGCGGTGTTATTTCTCTCGCCCTGTCACCACACTCAATTTTCTGGGAAAGTCTCATAAACTGAGATGACAGCTAATCCACACAGAAGCTTTAATTCTTCAGGGTTGCTTTCTGGAGATGCTCTCATTTATTTCACTTTGTTCTAAAACCACAAGCCTGTGTAAGACAGAACTCAGGCTGGAAGACCCTCTCAGGCGGACAAGGCTTTCCAGGTGAAATCTAACCATCATTAAAGGCAGAAATCTCTAGAAGTCTCTCATTGCGTCAGTAGTCAGCAAGAATGAGGAAAGCAGAAGGTTTTCTTGGTACCATATTTTAGTTTTAAGAAGGAGAAATAGAAATGTTGAGGAAAATCAAAAAGTGAAAAGAATTCTTATTGCATGAAAAACAAAGTCCCAGCTGCTGCTGATTTAGTACCAAAAACTCTACCAAATTTTCACAATGGTACCATTTTAGCAATTTTCTGGGTTAACGGATGGAGACTTCAGTGTTGATCATAACAAAGGGGGGTGTCTGTTGGAAGAATGAGGGTCTTGTTGGATGATGCTGAGCTGTGAATCTGAGGCCTCTTGGTACAGGAAGATGCTGAAGCTCTCACCAGGCCTGTCTCGCGGGATGTCTGTGATCCTGCTCGGTGGGAACGCTTAACCCTCCCTGCCTGGGTTGTCAACCATCTCCATTCCTCCTCAGTTCACTTCAGTCACTCAGTCGTGTCCGACTCTGTGACCCCATGGACTGCAGCATGCCAGGCCTCCCTGTCCATCACCAACTCCTGGAGTTTGCTCAAACTCATGTCCCTCAAGTCAGTGATGCCATTCAATTATCTCATCCTCTGTCGTCCCCTTCTCCTCCCGCCTTTGATCTTTCCCAGCATCAGGGTCTTTTCCAATGAGTCAGTTCTTTGCATCAGGTGGCCAAAGTATTGCAGTTTCAGCTTCAGCTCCTGCTGTGGTGTTAAAAATAGAATTTCTTCTCATCCCCAAGTTTGCAGAAGAGTGACGCAAAGTGGACTCTGAAATGACGTTCAGAATAAGAATCTACTAAAGCAGGACGGCTGCTTCAGGCTCTCCAGGGTCCTCCGTGTGATTCTAAAGTATACCTGCTGCTAAGACCTGCATGTCTCGGGCTGAAGGGCTCTGGAGTTGCTGGGAACAACCGGAACACGTACACGCATGCGTGTTTGTCACTTTGTCACTTGTCATGTGGCTCCTGACAAGTCACGAAACTGTCTGACATTGGAAGTTAAGTCAAGAGCAAAGAATGAGATGTCCTTCTCTGGTTCCCCGTGTCTGGCAGGAAAGCACAGGTACAGAAGGACTCCGGCCGTGTGTGACAGACATCAGCCTTCGGGGGGGTGTTGCAGCCAGCCCCCAGCTCTGAACTGCCCCCCGGATGCCCCCAACATCGGCCTCCTGGCTGAAGCTCTCCTGTGATCCAGGCTCCTCTGAAGCATAACTCTGACTAAACATCCACCCTTTCACAGAGATCTAACTTTGTAAGATGGTAAGGTTGGGAGTCTTCCACCCATTCATTCACTCATGCAAGTAGTATTTACTGAACCTGTACATTAGCTAGACACTCACAGCACAGTAAGGAAATCAGATGGAAATAGACAGTGAGTCAAGGAATGCGTAAGGAAAACAGTAGCACGTCAATGAAAGTGCAGCTGAAGCATTAAGAAAGGCTGTGAGAAGGGCCTACCTTGGAGAAGCAGGGAGGTGAAGTCTCGGGGAGCAGGGGGAAGACCTCCTGGAATAGAGAAGGCCTGTAAACCACCCCAAAGCACAGAGGCTTGAGGCACCATTATGCTCTCACAGCTTCTGCGGTGTGGACGCTCCGTACAGGCTTCTCACAAAGCCCTAATCAGGGTGGAGCCAGGACCGCGGCCCCCGGGACGTGTGAGGGTGGGCCCCGGTCGGCTCTGGCCCCAAGCTGGCCCACGTGGTCATTTGAGGGCTCTGTACGTCCAGGATGATGGCCTGGAACCTGCCGTCAACTCCTGGCCTGTGGGCCTCTCCCAGGACAGGCCCCCAAAGCAGCTGTTCTGTTGGAGGGAGCAAGTGAGCAAAGCTGCAGAGAGCCAGGGCATCGCCGGTAACCTGTGCCGCGCCATCAGCTCACGTTCTGTCCATGAAAAGCATGGCTCCCGGTTCAGCCACACTCAGGACAGGGAGACCCACGAGGGCGTGAGGATGGGGGCTGGCGGCGGGGAAGGGGAGATTAAACAGGCCCGGACACTGGAGGGACAGGACGCCAGCCCTGAGGACAGCAGGTCAGCTCCGGCAGGTCCTGCAGAAAACCCTTCCTACTGGTCCCCTGGTGATGACGGGAAAGGGACCCGGAGAGGCCATCTGACCCTGAAGATGGGATCACTAAGAGATGCCTTCTTTCCCCTGACAATCCTGCTTTTTTTTTTTTCTATTTGTTTTGGAGAACTGGGTTTGGGTCATTAACTCATGCTCTTAAGAACACCTGTTCTAAAGCTATAACCCAAGATGCGTTAAATAGACTTGATATTTGTTTAGCACTTCATAAACCCTTCATCGTTTCATAACTGTTTATTAACTTTGCAGTTTTAGAGTTTACAGACTCACATACGTAAAAGAGCTGTGCTTTTCTGGCAGAACGATTAATATGAGCTAACAGACGTTCTGTTCAAAGTCCTCTTTCGAAATTTCCCGTCATGTGCAGCTCTGTAACCTTCAGCCTGTGAACCGACGTGTATAACCTCCATCGTCACCAGGATGGTGGTGGTGATGGTTTAGCCTCTAGGTCGTGTCTGGCTCTTGTGACCCAATGGGCCGTGGCCCACCAGGTTCCTCTGTCCATGGGGTTTTCCAACAAGATTACTGAAGTGAGTTGCCTTTCCTTTGTCAGGGGATCTCCCCTACCCAGGGACTGAACCTGCATCTCCTGCGTTGACACGTGGGTTCTTTACCACTGAGCCACTTGGGAAGCCTCTAATCAGGATAGGAAACAAAAACTTCACCTTTTAAGAGTCTCATTTAGTCATGGATCCACTGAACTATTGGAAGCAATATAAACAACCCTTCTAACCACCATAAAACACAGCTGGTATAAAAGCCTCCACATGAAACGTATATACTGTGTTTCAGATAAAACAAGAAAACAGAACTTAGGCAATGAACGCATGTTGCAATAACCAAGGTCAGATAACCCACAACATCACTAATTCTTGAAGGCACACGTCCTGCTCCAAAGCAATTCAGCGAGCCCTGAATTATAGGGATGTGGAATATTTCAAGTTAACAATATTAATACGGCTCATAGTAGTCCAAATTCATGATAGTTTTAAGATCAATGATGGAGCTCCAAGATACATGAAGTAAAAACCGACAAGACTAAAGGGAGAAATAGACGATTCAATAGTAGTAGTTGGAAACTTCAATACTTCACTTCTTAATATAGACAGACCAACAAGGTAGAAGATTATTAGGCAAAGCAGAATCCTTGAACAGCACTATTAACCAACTAGATCTAACAGACATCCAAGGAACACGGGACCCAGCAGCAGCAGAATGAAGGCACACTCTTCTCAAGTGCGCACGGGACATGCTCCTGGAGAGACCACGTTCCCGGCATATAGTAAGTGTGAAGACGCAGCGTCTCAGAGCTTGTGGGACTCGGCAAAAGCAGGGCACCTGGGGAAATTCAGAGCCATTATCCTTCCACCGCAGGACACCAGACAAAACACAGCAGAAAAAAGAAAGTCAAAGTGTCAGTGGCTCAGTCGTGTCCGGCTCTTTGTGACCCCTGGACTGTAGCCCACAAGGCACCTCTGTCCATGGGATTTCCCAGGCAAGAGTACTGGAGTGGGTTGCCATTCCCTTCTCCAGGGGGTCTTCCCCACCCAGGGGTCAAACCTGGGTCTCCTGAATTATAGACAGATTCTTTACCATCTGAGCCACCAGTGAAGCCCCCGAAATCACTGAGAGATGAATTTAAATGGAATTAAGAGCTTGATCAGTTCAGTTCAGTTCAATTGCTCAGTTGTATCTGTTTGCAACTCTATGGACTGTAGCATGCCAAGTTTCCCTGTCCATCGCCAACTCCTGGAGGTTTCTCAAACTCATGTCCATTGAGTCGGTGATGCCATCCAACCATCTCATCCTCTGCCATCCCCTTCTCCTCCTGCCTTCAATCTTTCCTAGCTTCAGGGACTTTTCCAAGGAGTCAGTTCTTCACATCAGGTGGCCAAAGTATTGGAGTTTCAGCTTCAGCATCAGTTCTTCCAATGAATATTCAGGACTGATTTCCTTTAGGATGGACTGGTTGGATCTCCTTGCAGTCCAAGGGACTCTCAAGAGTCTTCTCCAACACCATAGTTCAAAAGCATCAATTCTTTGGCGTTCAACTTTCTCCATGGTCCAACTCTCACATACATGCATGACCACTGGAAAAACCATAGTCTTGACTAGATGGACCTTTGTTGGCAAAGTAATAGCTCTGCTTTTCAATATGTTGTCTAAGTTGGTCATAGATTTCCTCCAAGGAGCAAGCGTATTTTAATTTTATGGCTGCAGTCACCATCTGTAGTGATTTTGGAGCCCAAGAAAATAAAGTCTGTCACTGTTTCCTTTGTTTCCCCATCTATTTTCCATGAAGTTATGGGACCAGATGCCATGATCTTCGTTTAGTGAACTAAACCTAAAACACACAGAAGACTTACATAACAGGATACTGTACAAAATACAGTGAACTAAACCTAAAACACACAAAATGAAGAAATAACAAAGATCAGGGTGGAAATGAATGAGATAGAGAATAGAAAAACCATAGAGAAAAATCAATACAACCAAAAGTTTGAGGTTTAAAAAAATTTAACAAAATCCACAACAAAAAAGAAAGATATCTTAAATTACCAAAATCATGAATGAATGAGGCAACATTTCTAGCAATCGTACAGAAATAAAAGGAATAACAAGGGGATGCTGTGAACATGTCATGCATAAAAATCAGATAACTTACATGAGAGGGACAAATATCTATAGAGACAAAAACTGAGAAAACTTATTTAAGAGGAAATAGAAAAATCTGAATAATCTTATAACAAAGAGATTAAATTAATAGTAATAAAAACTACCCAGAAAGAAAAGTTAAGGCTCAGAGGCCTCACCACTGGCTTCTACTGAACATTTAAAGCAGAACTGATACAACTTCTTCCAAAGTATAAAGAGGAGAGAACAGTGGTCTAGTTCTTCTTAAGGCCAACATTACCCTGAAATCAAAAACAGACAAAGACATCACATAAAAGAAAGCTACTGGTCAATATTCCTTATGAATATGGATGCAAAATTACACACAAAAAGTACTAGAAAATTGAATTCAGCAATATATAAGAACTATATACCATGACCAAGTAGGATCAACTACAGGAATACAAGGTTAGTTCAACATCTGAAAGTTAAATAATGTAATACATCATATCAATAGAATAAAAAAAAAAACCCACATGATCATGGCAATAGACACAGAAAAAGCCTTTGACAAAAATCCAACACCCTTTCATGACTTAAAAAACAAACACTCAAAAAACAGGGAATTGTATGAAAAAACCTCAGCTGCATAATGGGTGGCCGTGCAAGTCCCACAGGTAACAGTTTACTTGCTGGTGGACGTCTGGGTGCTTTCTCCTGAAGACCAGGATCAGGAGAGGTTTGTCTGCTGCACAGCTTCTGTTCTGTGCTAGAAGGTCCAGCTGGGCAATTAAACAAAGGTTTAGTGGTTGTTCTGGCCTGCAGAAAGGGGGAGCAGAGAGGGGGACCATAGCTACAGAATATGGGGCTTCTTCTGGCAATGATGACAGTGTTCTAAAATTGACTGAAATGGTCACACAGCTCTTCGAACGTAATGAAGAACCTTGAATTGTATGCTGTAATTGGACAATTGTGATGACATGTGAGTTACATCTAGATAAACTGTATAAAAGTTCGTACGAATCTTCTCAATAGCTTAGCTAAAGTGAATGAGGTAACGCGATTCCTGTGAGGGCCGCGGGTCAGAGCCTGGATGTGAACGGTGGGAGATGCAGCCTTGCTCCTTAACCCCTCCTGCGGCCTGGGTCTCTGTCTCCACCTCACTGCCCCTGCTCCTGCATCCGCATCCCTAGGGCCTCATCCCACGTAGATCACTGTCCCCAGGGACGGTCCTGGCACCGCTCTTGCACATGGCAGACGTTCAATAAGCACGGGGACTCCAGTAGACCGCGCCTCGGGACCAGCCCCTTCTGGCCTCAGTCGAGCATTGCGCCATGTGATGGTCCGTGTAATTTTTGTCCCTGTTCTTCTTCTCTGACCAGCTGTCTCTGACGTCAGCCTTTGCTTCTGATTCCCTCTGGGTCTGTCCCTGAACGGTTTCTGCTCACTGTCTTCCATACGTCTCTGCTGTGATGCATTCTCTCACTCAACAGTCCTGAAAAGAAGGAGGAGGGAAACTTCCCTCTGTGCAGACTGAGCACTGCTGTGGGCAGGGCTCTGTCATCAGGACTCTTAATGGGCCACTGGGAAAGCTGGCCCCCAGGCAAAACAGCTGTGGTCAGCTGTGGGACCAAGCGAGGGGCATGCAAATGGAGTGACAGGGACTGAAAAAGTCCCAGTGGCTGTTCTGAGGCAGAAACCTTGCCTGAAGTTGGCAGGAATCCTGATACCCCAGGAGGGGAACAGAATGGATGCAGGGTAGATCACACACCACTGGGAAACACTACGGCCCCAGTGAGCCTCCCGTACGCCATCCACCAGCACAGGAACGCCTGCGGGTCTGGGCGAAGGTGGCTTTTAAGCTTCTAAATGCCTCGTGAGCCTTCCTGCCCTTTGGACCCATCAGTGAGTGAACCAGAAGCAGGAGAACATCACGAGACCAGTCCCTTGCCACTCACTTCTTAACTAGAAACAGAAACTGCTAGAACTCTTATAAAACATCCCAGATTTCTAATTTTCTGCATTTTCAGAGGAGACTTGGATAACAGCCATATTTGGAAAGCTTATATGGGCCAAAGATTTTTTTTAATGTTCATCCCAAATTTGACATTGAGGAGAAAGTATACGCATTATACCTGAGGTCAAATATCAGTGCTTTTAAAACATTGCCAAATATTCATTTAAGCCATGTCTTTAGTGTATAATTTAGATTTGATTTATAATAATATAACACATACTCTATATATAATTAATCCTATTAATTTAAGAACTATTTTGACATGTCAGATTGCATTTCTTTCATTTTCACACTACTCTAACAAGAGGCCTGAATTTTAAAATAAATGGCCAACCATTATGATTTGTGCTTACAGAAATGAAACGTCAAGAATTAGATTAGAAGAAAACATGGCACGAACCTCTTCTTGGTTGTTTCTCTAAATGTGAATGTTGAAGATCAGTTTGCCTTCTCCCTCTGGGAGATCCAAACACCTCTCAGAATAAAACACCCCACTGGGATAGCCTGTCTCCCAGTCCTCACAGGGTATCAACAGCAGCATCATATGTGAAGAAGACTCGTGCTTTTCAAACTTAAGCAAGAGATAAGTCTGAGACCCAGATTCACATGGAGTAGTCCAGAGCTCGTTCGGATTGTAGGCCCCATACTCATTGTTGACCAGACGATGGAACATTCCAGATCACCCAGTCATTAGGAAAACTCAGTCTTTCCCATAAAGACGGGTTCTCAGAATGACTGTCTATAAGCCGTGGGGACAGAGATCAGCTCCTGGCAGGGGAGGGAAGGAAAGCACCGAGTTAGTGGGCCTACAGCATGAGGAAGCACCTAGCCGGTGAGAGTGAACGAGGATCAGCTGCTGCTAAGTTGGAGAGCCCAGGGCAGGTGTTCTGCTCTTGACGGGGTCAGTAGGGCGCCTCCCTCTCCTGCGGGCATCGCCTCCCTTCAGCCTCAAAGCCAACGACGACTCTGCCGTGCTTTTCAGAAACAATGCTGTGGAGCTAAGTCCCTTTGCCGTCCTATGTGGGACTGCTGCTGCTGCTAAGTCGCTTCAGTCGTGTCCGACTCTGTGCGACCCCATAGACGGCAGCCCACCAGGCTCCGCCGTCCCTGGGATTCTCCAGGCAAGAACACTGCAGTGGGTTGCCATTTCCTTCTCCAATGCATGGAAGTGAGAAGTGAAAGTGAAGTTGCTCAGTCATGTCCGACTCGTAGCGACCCCATGGACTGCAGCCCACCAGGCTCCTCCATCCATGGGATTGTCCAGGCAAGAGTGCTGGAGTGGGGTGCCACTGCCTTCTCCGCTATGTGGGACTAGTTGGCTTTAAAGAACTATTATAGTCCTACAGAGTCATGTTTACCTGACTAAACGTGGCCGTGCATGCATCAAAACACCTATGACAGGTTCTCAGAACCCATGCTAACGGCTTGTCTACCAGTTGATCCTGCTAAGGGTGAAATTTCTGGTGATACTAGGGCCTTGCTCAAATCATGTTTGAAATAGGTGAAAGGATACATATAATCATCAAGTCGAGGTAACGAGCTTTCACCATCAAGCGCTTTTTCTCTGCCTACATTTTAAAGATTTCATCCCTTTCAAAAACTCAGAGGGAACCAGTTGTCTAGGGTAGAATCTGTCCATTTTTGATTAAGGGGTTATCTCTCTCTGTAATTTACGTCAAAGAGTCTACTGGAGGACGGCATGGCAACCCACTCCAGTATTCTTGCCTAGAGAATCCCATGGACTGAAGAGCCTGGTGAGCTACAGGTCCAAGAGATCTCAAAGAGTCAGACACGACTAAGCAACTAATACTTTTCTCTTGTTCTCTTACAAGTCAGGTCTTAAATTTGCTCAAGCTTTCCTTATATGTAATCACTTTGCATTGTTCCAACAACTGACCCTTTCTCAAGGAAGTCAGATAAGTACTTGCAGAGTGAGGCCTTAGTGTTATACCTAGTTCAGTGAACCTGGGCCAATCACATGTCATTAAGTCCCCCAACCCTTCAAACGTTTTGTGCTCAGGCCCTGGCCAAGTGTTTTCCCCTGAGGAGGGAGCCCCTGTGTATTTTACAGAAAATGCAATCCATGTGTTTCCCACGCATTTACACTTGGCTCATCAAATTGTTTTATTAGGGCTCTTCGACATCTAAGAAGTCATTTCAGCCTTTTCTCTCAGCCCCCACCCCCAACAACAGCAGTAACAAAAGACTGAGTCTGATTTTCATCTTAGAAACCACATGGTCTTAAGTAGATTCAAATCCAAAAGAAAAAAAAAATTCCCCTTAATATTGAAAATTCTTGTATCCAGTTTTAAGAAAGGGTGTGGAAACCATGTGTGAAAAATGTTGTATATTAAAGTATTTTGTTTGATCAAGTACTCACATCGGGTAGTTTATTCAAACTAAATATTAAACAGTATTAAGTAATTTTTAAGTGTAAACACATAAAATATCAAAAGTTTTCAGAAATGAAATGGCCATGAGTGGTGTCTTGGTGGATATTAAGAGAGATGAAATCGTGAAAACATACGCAAAAGAAAGCGGTCGGCTCTGAGTCATGTGACCAGAGCGAGTCCTGCTGTGCCCTCTCCTCCGGGCCAGCCCTGGCCTCTGTGTCCACCCGCGTGTGTTTGGCTCGAAGCGCTTTCCAACCCTACAATGAAAACACTGACGTTCATCTAAGGCCAAGCACGTGACGAATTCTGCCGAGTTCAGCCTCATTTCTGGGTCCGGAGTTTGTTTAATCGCCAAGTTCAAGATGTCTTGGTTGTTTCCAGCATCCTTCTGGAAGCTGGGTGATGGCAGCCGTTCCCAGGCCCTGCCGTGGGCGTCAGGGAGGGCCTGGCCCTGCCGTGGGCGTCAGGGGGCCTGGCCCTGCTCTGGGCGTCAGAGAGGGCGTGGCCCTGCACCTTCCTCCCTGGAGCACTCTAGACACAGCTCCCGGACCAAAGGACGCTTCCCCGTGCGCTTCCCCACACGGCCTCAGCTCTATGCAAAGGATTCATTCTGACTGCTGCCTCCCCGCTGGGCTTTCGGCTTTAACCAGCCCAGGAAAGGGCGTGGCAGCTTATCAAAACCTCACTTCACTCTTTCCCTGAAAGACGGTCTTCTCATGAAGGAATTTAAGTTTAACCCATCTCAGGAGATCTGTGGCGGCAAGAAAAAAAGATTATTTTCTTCTTTCAATGCTAATTATTCCCCTAAAACAGGTCTCTATAGCTGCTACATTTCTTCTGAGTTTTGATGATCAAGAGAAATGACCTTTGTCTTGAAAAAATGTTTTCTCATTAGTGAATCACACTACGTCCTGCAAAATCCTGTGAAACATTTCGAAAAGAAGTCTGGAATAAAAATTCTGACATCCCTGTGTTCTGGCGACTGGGAGCTTTTCAAAAGTGAGGCTAGCTGCATTCAGTTGGAACTCTGCGTTTATTTAAAGCATCAGACTCTGCACTTCCTGTTAAAAGTTTTTATAATTTTCCCCAGACGTCTCATCTGTGTAAAGTGTGCTTCTGGTGAGGTCAGAGTCCTTAAGGTCAGGACCATGGCCTCTGAGACGCAAGCAGGTCTCCTGCAGGTGGACCTTCCCCAGAGGCCTTCCCCCGGCCCCGGAGGTCTCCAGCCTGTCCCACCACTGGCCTGTCACCCCAGGGTCTTGTGTCGCCTGCCCCAGACTGCTGGCCTGTTGGGTCCCACGGTCCCTGCACTTACACCAAAGCCTCCTGAATTTCCACGAGGGGAGTCAGCCGGCAAGCGTGGTCCCAAGACTAGCCCGTGACCCCCACTCAGGTGGCGTACATGCGCTGGGACTCTTCTTCTGGAAGCCTTCATAGCTCAACAGAGGAATCTTATCATTTGTTTTTTCTGAACATGAAATAGATACATACTGATCATATGAATTAGTCCATCAAGAAAAGTATGAGGAGACCACTTAAATTACCTTCCATCTCATCTCCCTGTGACCCCGGCTGTTGGTATGTGTGTGTGCACGTGTGTGTTACATATGCACTTACATAAATATTGTAGCACTTAACGTGCTACATGCCTTCTTTCTGCACCTCACAGGTACTAGAGCTGAAGGGGCTCCTAGCCAGGGAGTGTGCTCAACTGGTCTCGCCATCATCCCTTCTGCCATCGCCTTGACATCAAGGCTGGAATCAGGAAGGGAGGCCCAGGACTGTTTTTCCCACACCAAGCCCAGCAGGTGCCCAGGATGAGGGAGTCAGAGAGAAGCGCCCCCGCCCCCCCCCGCCAAGCCCCCGAAACCCACCCCCAGAGGCTGCCCTCCATCAGGCTGGGGAGAATCACCATTAGCCTCGAGGAGCTGCGCTAGGTGTGAAGGCCTGGGTTTGTCCGTACGTCTTCTCTTCCCTTGGGATTATACCAAGGAGGGAAATTGTTGGTCATATGGTAAATCTATGCCTAATTTCTGAGCAACTGTCCAACTATTTTAGAAAGAGACGGCATCATTTTACATTCCCATCAGCAATGTATGAGTTTTGATTTTTCCACATCCTTGCCAACACTTAATATTTTTCTTCTTTAATTAAAGGCATCCTGGTGGTGTAAGTATTACCTCATGGTGACTTTGATGTGCATTTAATGACTAAAGATGGTGAGTTTCTTTTCATGTGGTTATTGGCCATTTGTGTATCTTTTTTGAAGAAATATCTTTACAAACCTTTTGCCCTATTTTCATTGGATCTCTTTATTTTCATTGTTGAATTGAAAGTTTTTCTCATATATTCTGGATGCTAGACCCTTATCAGAGAGGTGAGCAACAAATATTTTCTCCCATTGTGTGGGTTGTCTTTTATTTTCTTGCTATTGTCCTTTGATAATAAGGTCTTGATATTGTCCTTACTTGTTTAATACACTCAGATTTTCTACTTCTTCTGGAGTAACTCATGGTAGTTTGTATTACTCTAATCTTTATTATTTCCTTCTTGAAGCTTGCTTTCAGTTTCCTAGTTTCTTAATGTAGAAAGTGAATGTGAAAGTCGATCAATCATGTCTGACTCTTTGTGACCCCATGGACTGTACAGTCCATGTAATTCTCCAGGCCAGAATACTAGAGTGAGTAGCCTTTCCCTTCTCCAGGGGTTCTTCCTGACCCAGGAATCGAACCCAGGTCTCTTGCATTGCAGGTGAATTCTTTACCATCTGAGCCACAAAGGAAGCCCAAGAATACTGGAGTGGGTAGCCTATCCCTTCTCCAGCGGATCTTCCCGACCCAGGAATCGAACCGGGGTCTCCTGCATCGCAGGCAGATTCTTTACCAACTGAGCTATCAGGGAAGCCCTCTTAATGTAGGTGTTAGGTTATTTGGAATCTTTCTTCTAATAAAATCTGTTTAGCTTCTTCAACGTGTTAATGCATTTAATCAAATTAATTAAGTTTACTTTATCAAATTAATGTTCTCATCAAATGTGGGAGATTTTCAGCCATCGTTTTTTCAAATATTGTTTCTGATGAGAAATTTGTTGTCATCCTTACATTCACTCCTCTGTACATATTCCTTGTCTGCTATTAAGACTTTCTCTTTTTAAGTGGTCTTGAGAAATCTGATTGTCATTGTGGTTTTGATTACCCGTGTAATTTTCTGCATATATCATTGTGCTTGGGGTTTGTTGAGCTTCTGGGATCTGTGGGTGTATAGTTGTCATTAAATTTGGAAATTTTTTTACATTATTGACTTAAACATATTTTCTACCCCCAAGCAATCTTCTTTTTTGATGACTCCAATTACATTTATGTTAGTGTGCTTTTGTTCAAAGTTCACTTACGTTCTTCACGTTTGATTTATCATTCTTTTGTCCTGTGTGCGTGTGTGCGTGGAGGAATAGTTTGGGGGGAGGAATAGTTTCTGTTTTTAAGTCTTCAAGGTCATTATCTTTTTACTGTCAATGTATAATCTGCCATTAATCCGATTTAGTGTATTTTTCACTTCAGACATTGTATTTACCAATTCTTAAAATGTGAATTTTGTCTTTTATATTTTGTGTTTCCTATTAGATTCCTGAATATTTGAATTTTATTACAGTAACTGTTTCAATGTCCTTCTCTAATAATTCTACCATCTGTGTCCATTATGGGCTAGTTTTAACAGATTAATAATGTCGTTCATCATACATCAGATCTTTCTGCTTCTCCGCAGGCTTGGTAATCTTTGATTGAATACCAGACGAGGTGTAGTCCATCTTATTGAGAGTTACATATTTTTTAATTCCTGTAAGTATTCTTGAGCTTTGTTCTGGGTTGCAGTTAATTTTCTTGCAAGCAGTTTGAGCCTTTCTTCTCTTGCTTTTATGATTCATTAAGTGAGTCTGGAGCAGTGTTTATTCTAAGAATAATTATTTCCCACTATTGATGCAAGACATTCCTGACTACAGTAACAAATGTCCCATGAATGATGAGTTTTTCCAGTGTGACTGGTAGGGATGTGTGAATTCCAGCCACTGTTTTCCTGTAATCTTTTAGAATGGTTCACTCCCTAACCTAGTACACATGCACTCACTAGTCCTCTGTTGAGTGGGACCCCTGTGGATCTCCGGATTCTCTCTGACGTTGTCATCCTCGTCTCCAGCACTGAGTCGTGCACTCTGGTTGTCTTAGCCTCACCAAACTGTCAACCCTGTCTCCTCAACTTCAGGGGTCTTGCAGGTTTTGGCTGGTGTTTTGATTCTGTGACACCACCTAGAAACACACCCAAGGCAGAGACCCGAAGCAACCACAGACCTCAGCTCAGTTGCTTTCCGTTTCTCCCATCCAAACGCTAACCAGGCCCGATCTTGCTTAGCTTCTGAGATCAGTCATCTGTTGCTCATCAGTCACTATCCTTCTTTGTCTAGTCCCAGTGTTTTGAAAATCATTTTTGCATAGTTGGTGTGAATTTTTTATGGCTGTCTCAAGCAAAAGGGTAAATCCAGAACCTGTTACTCAAGTTTGGCTGAAATCAGTCTAGTGATATCAATCTTTAAAAAAAAGAATCAGGAAGTAGAGTAGGAGAAAATACTTCTTAACTTGTTTTATGGAGTTAAAATTACTCTGATATCAAAACTTTTGATATTGATGCTTTTGAACAGTGGTGTTGGAGAAGACTCTTAAGAGACTAATGCTGAAGCTCCAATACTTTGGCCACCTGATGCAAAGAACTGACTCATTAGAAAAGACCCTGATGCTGGGAAAGATTGAAGGCAGGAGGAAAAGGGTACAACAGAGGATGAGATGGTTGGATGGCATCACCGACTCAATGGACATGAGTTTGAGTCAGCTCTGGGAATTGGTGATGGACAGGGAAGCCTGGCGTGCTGCAGTCCATGGGGTTGCAAAGAGTTGGACACCACTAAGCAACTAAACTGAACTGATATCAGAACTAACTGAAGATGATCTATATAAAGAGAGGAAAATACAGACTAGTTGTATTCAGGAATGTAAGTGCAAACATTTTTAACAAAATAATAGATGATTAAATCCCATCAGTTCAATGGAGAGTTCTGACAAAACATGGTCCACTGGAGAAGGGAATGGCAAACCACTTCAGTGTTCTTGCCTTGAGAACCCCATGAACAGTATGAAAGGCTAAAAGATATGACACTGGAAGATGAACTCTCTGGGTCAGTAGGTGCCCAATATGATACTGGAGATCAGTGGAGAAATAATTCCAGAAAGAATGAAGAGATGGAGCCAAAATGAAAAAAACATCCAGCTGTGGATGTGACTGGTGATGGAAGTAAAGTCCAATGCTGTAAAGAGCAATATTGCATAGGAACCTGGAATGTTAGGTCCATGAGTCAAGGCAAATTGGAAGTGGTCAGACAGGAGATGGCAAGAGTGAACATTGACATTTTAAGAATCAGCAAACTAAAATGGTCTGGAATGGGCAAATTTAATTCAGATGACCATCATATCTATACTGTGGGCAAGAATCCCTTAGAAGAAATGGAGTAGCCATCATGGTCAACAAAAGAGTCTGAAATGCAGTACTTGGGTGCAATCTCAAAAATGACAGAATGATCTCTGTTCATTTCAAAGGCAAACCATTCAAGATCACAGTAATCCAAGACTTTGTCCCAGCCACTAATGCCGAAGAAGCTGAAGTTGAACAGTTCTATGAAGACCTACAAGACCTTCTAGAACTAACACCACAAAAAGATGTCCTTTTCATCATAGGCAACTGGAATGCAAACGTAGGAAGTCAGGAGATACCTGGAGTAACAGGCAAGTCTGGCCTTGGAGTACAGAATGAAGCAGGGCAAAGGCTAACAGAGTTTTGCCAAGAGAACGCACTGGTCAGAGCAAACACCCTCTTCCAACAACAAGAGATACAACTCTACACGTGGACATCAAAAGATGGTCAATACCAAAATCAGACTGATTTTATTCTTTGCAGCTGAAGATGGAGAGGCTCTATACAGTCAGCAAAAACAAGACCTGGAGCTGACTATGGCTAAGATCATGAACTCCTTATTGCAAAATTCAGACTTAAATTGAAGAAAGTAGAGAAAATCACTAAACCATTCAGATATGACCTAAATAAAATCCCATATGATTATATAGTGGAAGTGATAAACAGATTCAAGGGATTAGATCTGCTAATCCCTGAGTGCCTGAAGAAATATGGACAGAAGTTCATGACATTGTACAGGAGGAAGTGATCAAGATAATCCCCACTAAAAAGAAATGCAAAAAGGCAAAATGGTTGTCTGGGGAGGCCTTACAAATATCTGTGCAAAGAGACGTGAAAGGCAAAGGAGGAAAGGAAAGATATACCCATCTGAATGCAGAGTTCCAAAGAATAGCAAGGACAGATAAAGCCTTCCTCAGTGATCAATGCAAAGAAATAGAGGAAAACAATAGAATGGGAAAGACTAGAGATCTCTTCAAGAAAATTAGAGATACCAAGGGAATATTTCATGCAAAGATGGGCACCATAAAGGACAGAAATGGTATGGACCTAACAGAAGCAGAAGATATTAAGAAGAGGTGGCAAGACTACACAGAAGAACTGAACAAAAAAGATCTTTGCAACTCAGATAATCACAGTGGTGTGATCATTCACCTAGAGCTAGACATCCTTGAGTGTGAAGTCAAGTGGGTCTTAGGAAGCATCACTACGAACAAAACTAGTGGAGGTGATGGAATTCCAGCTGAGCTATTTCAAAACCTAAAAGATGATTCTGTGAGAGTGCTGCACTCAATATGCCGGCAAATTTGGAAAACTTAACAGTGGCCACAGGACTGGAAAAGGTCAGTTTTCATTCCAATCCCAAAGAAAGGCAATGCCAAAGAATGCTCAAACTATCACACAATTGCACTCATCTCACACACTAGCAAAGTAATGCTCAAAATTAAATCCCCTAATATCTAAAATAGATGACACTTCATGACCAAGTGTTTCTTCCCAGTGGAATGTACACAAATGGACACACTAGTGTAATCATCACTGAGATCAGTAGACACAATATTTCTTCTAAACCACGAAGTTTTCCTGTGCCCATTTCCAGTCAGGTCCACCTCCAGTGGAAACAAGTTTTAGGACTTCTGTACCATAGATGAGTTAAGTCTGATCTTGAGCTTTGTATAAGCTCAATAGGTACCCTTTTATGTCTAGGTTCTTTTAAATAATTATATGTTTGTCTCAATAGATTCAGAAAAAGCTTTTGACCAAATTCAATCCATTCATGATAAAAATCCCTCAACAAAATAAAACTATGAGAAACCTACAGTCTAACATATTTATTATCATTATTGTTAAAAAATAACCTTTATTCAGCAAAATTGACTGTGTGTATCATCCTGTGTTTTGGCAAATGCTTACTGATATCTCATTGGAACTGACTCATTGGAAAAGACCCTGATGCTGGGAAAGATTGAAGGCAGGAGGAGAAGGGGATGACAGAGGATGAGATGGTTGGGTGGCATCACCTACTTGATGGACATGAGTTTGAGTAAACTCCGGGAGTTGGTGATGGACAGGGAGGCCTGGTGTGCTGCAGTCCATGGGGTCGCAAAGGGTCAGACACGACCGAGTGACTGGACTGAACTGAACTGCCTACTGCCATCTTGGCACCATCATAACCATGGCATTTAGCAATTCAGTACCCAATGATTTCTTATTACATTGTAAGTTTAATAATATAGATGTATTACTTATAGAAATCTCAGCAAACACAAACTTGAATGTAAGAAAAACAGTGCCAGTATTATGTAAAAGCTTTAAATAAAAGCCAACAGAAGACCTGCAACTCTAATGATGTGTATTTTGTAATGGATACATTGCATATACCAATGGTGAGGCACTGTGTGTTTTCCTCTTAGGATCAGGAAGACAAGGATATCCTTTCTCATCATTTTTATTCAACATTATTCTGAAAACCTTCCTATTGAACTAAGGCAGTGAGAAAATATAAAAGCACAAAGATTAAAAAGAAAGATGAAAAAGTTTTATTTGAAGAAGATAACATTGTTTATCAGCAAATCAGTTACTAGAATGAAACAATTTCTAGGGAGTAAAATGCAATTATATTTTATATATACTACAGTGAAACTATTGAAATATAAAATGAAATGAACTCCATTTACAGTACCATAAAACATAAATAATGAGGAGTGCTTACTCCTTGGCAGGAAAGTTATTACCAACCTAGACAGCATATTAAAAAGCAAAGACATTACTTTACCAACAAAGGTCCATCTTGTCAAGGCTATGGCTTTCCAGTAGTTATGTATGGATATGAGAGTTGGACTATAAAGAAAGCTGAGGGCTGAAGAATTGATGCTTTTGAACTGTGGTGTTGGAGAAGAGTCTTGAGAGTCCCTTGGACTGCAAGGAGATCCAACCAGTCCATCCTAAAGGAAATCAGTCCTGAGTGTTCATTGGAAGGACTGATGCTGAAGCTGAAACTCCAATACTTTGGCCACCTGATGTGAAGAGCTGACTCATTTGAAAAGACCTTGATGCTGGGAGGGATTGGGGGCAGGAGGAGAAGGGGACGACAGAGGATGAAATGGTTGGATGGCATCACCAACTCAATGGAGATGAGTTTGAGTAAACTCTGGGAGTTGGTGATGGACAGGGAGGCCTGGCATGCTGTGATCCATGGGGTCACAAAGAGTCAGACACGACTGAGTGACTGAACTGAACTGAACTAAATTGAACATTTAGTGAAATACCTGCAAATCATTTATATTGACAATTTTTAAGCAATGCTGAAAGAAATTAGAAGAACTAAATAGAACGACAAACATGCTATGTTCATGGATTTTCAAACTCAATATCATTAAGATTTCAATTGTCTCCAATTTGATCTACAGGTTTAACTCAATCCCAGGCAAATCCTGATGGACTCAGAAACTGATGAGTTGATTCTCAAACTTATTTAGAAATTTAAAGGACTTAAAATAGTCAAGGCAACTTCAAAAAGAACAAAATTGGAAGTCTCACATTAAGTGATTTCATAACTTACTACAGAATTCCTGAATTTGAGACAATGAACCTTAAAGAAGCTCAAAGAGAAGGGAACTCAGTCAACAAATTGTATTTCACCATCTGGATGAACATGGAGAAAATTACCCACAACCCCATCCTTAGACCCCTGCAGCAGGAATTCAAGATGAGTCATAAAAGCTAAAACTGTAAATCTTCCAGAAGAAAACAGAAATATATTTTTATCCTTCAAACTAGAGAAGGTTTCTTAGAATGGATTTAAAAAGCACTACATGTAAAAGTCAGTCAATGGGACTTCACCAAAACAAAAAACTCCTACCCTGAATGGCATAATTAAGAAAACAAAAAAGCAAGCCAAAGACTGGGAGAAAATATTTGCAAGGCATATATCTGACAAAGGTCTCATGTTCAGTACATGCAATGAGTTTCCACAAACAGATAATAAAAAAGACCCTAATAAAATGAGCAAAAGCCTTGGACACTTCTCAAAGGAAGATGTAGAATTTGCCAATAAACCCTTGAAAAGGGGTTCAGCATTACTCATCATCAGAGAAATATCAATTAAAATCACCACATGACACCATTCCACTAACCTCAGTATGGCTAAAATTTAAAATTTTGAGAGACCAAATGCTAGCAAGGTTGTAATTAACAGGAATTCCTATGAACTGCTGATGGAAGTCTAAAATGGTTGCACCACATTTTGGAAAGCTTGCAAAAATTTCACTCGTTATCTTTTTATTTCCCTTAAAAAATATCTGTCCATAAAAAAAATCTTACATAAAATGTGATTCATAATAGCTCCAAACTATAAACAACCCAACATCCATCCAATAGATAAGCAAGTTGTGGTATATTACACGATGGAACATGACTCAGCAATAAAAACTATTAACTGGTTCTCAGAACTTCTTGTTTGAATCTCTAGAACATTATACTGAGTGGAAGGAGGCAGAAACAGAATAGTTTATATTGGATGCTTCCATTTGTGTGAAGTTCAAAAGCAAGGAAACCTAACCTACAATGATGGCAGTCAAGAGTGTGGATGATTATGGAGGATGGGGATGGGCTTCAATTTAAGAATAAGAATCTTCTGGGGTGACTGACAGGTTCCATATGTTGATTGGAATGGCGATTACAAGTGAAGGCATCATTTCCCTGTATGCAATTGTATCTCACAAGTTGAAGAATAATACTGACAGAGCATTTCTACTTAAATTGGACAAACACTTCTTTTATGATCTGAAGTAAAAAACATAATGGAAAAACACTAGGCAAAGAAATATGACCTAGTAGAAAAGGAAGAAAAAAGTTCAAGATTTTTCACAACAATTTGGGAAACTTATTTTGTAGGAAAAAATCACACTGTGATGATTCATGACTTCACTTTTAGTACTGCCACATTGAACATTACAGAAAGAATAACATTTTAACGGAAACAAAACGTTCACCATATGCAGCTGCCCCACAGAATGACCACGAAGCATCGGGGTGGTTTGACCTTTGATGCTTTAGTTGACCTGAAATTCCCGCCACGATTTATGAACAAACCCATAGGCTTGAGGTTTTCCAGCTCCTCCATCCTGCAATTTAGCTGCCCTGTTCAATGGCATCACCCTCTTTCTACACCCCTAAGAGGATTTACGGTGTCTGTCTGCTGGTATTTAAGCCCTGCTCGTTCCTGAGTCTGCTTTATCTGAAATGAGAGGCATGCTAGCTGCTCCCCACCTACTAAAGGGGAGAATTCCATCCCGTATGTTTATGGACAGTCTGTGCCCACACTGCGCAGCATTTTCTTAACTTTCATTTCCATCCATCTTCATGTTGGCTCAGGCCCTGTGGAGTCTGGAACCTAATGTTAAGCCTTCGCTCAGTGACGGGGATTTTACCTCTGTCTGCTGGTCTGTTCAGGTAGACCACTGAGTTATGCCTCTTCTATCCCCAGTGATTAGCTCCAGCCTCAGTGAGTAGGTCTCATCCTCAGCCCCAGGCACCTGGCCTGAGCTGGGACCCGGACCCCCACTCAGGGCATCGTTGGTACCATGGCCGGCTGTGTCCCCGCCCTGACTCTTGCCTGCGGAGAGCGGCCACAGCCATTCACCTCCTCCCTTCTCACTCTCTCTGTGCTGGGCCACAGCGAGCTGGAATTTCCACTTCTGGTTTCTTCCCAGGCATGCTTTCCCACCTTCCCCATAATCTGGGGGGACTAATACCCCAGCCTTTCGAAACTGAGGCTGCCTGAACCATAAACATGTTGCCCACATCCCAGTAGGGGATTCGAAGGAGTGTAGCAGATGGGGAAGCGAAGAGAGGAGTCTGGCTTTTCCAGCCACTGTCAGAGATATCCTCGGGTTCCCATCTGCATCATCAGCCCCAGCTGAGCCACCAGAGAACCAAGAATACTGGGGTGGGAAGCCTACCCTTCTCCAGGGGACCTTCCCGACCCAGGGATCGAACCTGCAGTGCAGGGGATTCTTAACCAACTGAGCTATCAGGGAAGCCCCATCAACCCCAAAAGATCCTTAATCTGGGGATAAATGAATGCCATTTTCAAGTATGACTTGAAAATTCTTGGAAGACCGGAGAGGAAGGACAACCCAACTGTTTTGCAAACCTTCAGGACAGATGAGTTGGAAAGTTCCTCAAACCTTTAAGGGGCTATGATGGTTAATTGAGACTTTGTTTATTTGCGTTTTTTGAAAAAAGATCTCACCTTGTGGTCATCATTCTGTCGTCAATGGCACGGTATTTGTTTTCCTGATAAAAGGAGATTTATTAAGATATCTATTCCTGGGCAACTTAAAAACTCCGGTAACAAAGAAGCTTTCAAAATCAGAAGTCAAGAAGAAAATTCTATGTAATTAAATGTACTTTTGGCTAACAGATTTATTTTAACTAATGACTTTGTGAATGTGCGATAGTACAGACTCATCTTTCATTTTCTATTGCGTTATTGACGAATATAGGGCTTCCCAGGCGGCTCAGCAGTAAACAGTCTGCCTGCCAAAGCAGGAGACACAGGAGATGCGGGTTCCATCCCTGGGTCAGAGATGATCCCCTGAAGAAGGAAATGGCAACCCACTCCGGCATTCTTGCCTGGGAAATCCCATGGACAGAGGAGCCTGGTGGGCTACAGTCCATGGGGTCCAAAGAGTTGGACACAAGTCAGTGACTGAGCACATCGACTGAAATACATGAAGATGCATTTTGACGCCAGTCAAATTGTTGTGGCGGCATAGTTGTACAGTTCACTGTGAGTGTGTATTTCTGCAGCCACTTTGTGGTATTATGCAAGATTTACCTGAGTTTCTAGTGAGGACAAGGCCCCAGATGCATCGTTATTCTTACGGAGCACAATAATTGTCCTTCTTCCAGTTTCTGAATGGTACCAGACTAGTAGCACATTCTTCTAAACAGTACATGTTGGCTATTAAATGATATGAATGCATGCTTTTCTCAAACATGTATATATCACTGCCCCCAGAGCCTCACCTCCCAAGTCCTCTTCAGAGCATTTCAGGCAGTCCCTGCCCCCTCACTGGAACAGGCAAGGCCGCTGGGAAGGTCACCAACAAGCTAATCCAGGGCTCGGTCCTCACTTGTCACCCTACTCAGCTTCTCCTGGCCAAGCTCCTGGCTGAAACGTCTGTGCCTCCACCCTGCCGCCCCCGACCCTCCAGTCTTTACCGACGCTCCCTCCTTGGCACTCGTGCCCCCGCACCTCCTCCAGCAGGGACTGAGGCAGCACGTGTGTGAACAGCCCTGGAGGCCGCTGCCTTCCGAGTCACCTCCAGCCTCCCGCATCCCGGTACAACTACCCCACAAGTGATGCCAACGCAACGCTCCACCAGAGGCTCGGATGCCACCCAACCCCCGCCCCAGCCCTAGTCCCCACGGCAACCAGTGGGACACCACTCTTAGTGCCCCATGTCCTCAGCTGAGGCTGGATCCTTGGACGCCCCTCCTCCTCATAACCTCACATCTCACGATCAAGTCAATGGCACGTTCTATTGGCCCAACCTCCAACACAGGGAACAAACCCAGCCACGGCCCACCGCCGCCACCAGCCGGGGTGGTCACATGTCTGAGCAGCCTCCGGACCCCTCGGGTCCCTTCCCCCTACAGTCAGCTCCTGACAACCACCAAGTGGTCCCTGCAAAGCATAAACTAAGCACATCTTTTCTTATTTGGAAAATTCAAGCAGCTCCCTCCCTGGGTGGAAATCCATCTCAGACCCTCCCCTCCACCCCCAGCTGTTTCCTTGGCCTGCCTTTCCCAGGCGGGCACCTTTGTCATCTCAGAGCCTCCCCTCCGCCCCCGGCTGTTTCCTTGGCCTGTATGTTGCAGGCGGGCGCCTTTGGCCCCCGGTTCTCGTCTCGCTCTCCTGGCAAGGGTCCTGACAAAAGCTTGCACTCCGCTCTCAACCCCGTTCTCAGGGGTCCCTCTGCGGGGAGCCTATTTCCCCAGGTGAGTGTACACACACAAACAGTGCTGAGTTCCCCTGGGATGCACTGGCTGTGAAGGGTCCTCCAAGCTCCCTGTCATGTTGCTCAGGGCCGGGTACCTGACTGGTGTTGCTTCATCACGATCATCGGAGATGGAGACCAAGACCTCCTTAGTGGGCGCGGGCCAGCCACGGCGGTTCCTGGCTGGGCTCGGAAAGGCCTGGAATACCCTATAGGAGCCCACACCCTGGGTGGGGAAGGGTGGCATCAACCCAACAGGAAATCTTTCCTGTCCTTTGTAGCAACAGCCACAGAAGTGTCCCAGGCTCTCACAGGTGTCCTGTGGGTGCTAAAGGCAGCAGCTCCGGGTGTTATGGCAACTGGAAATGAGCAGCAGCTGGTGGGAACCTGGGGCGACAGGATCTCCTGGGACGTGGGTGCAGGAGAGAGGCCACCCCAGCATCACCAACACCCACCAGGAGGAACAGAATCTGATCCAAGGGGCCAGAGGGATGTGAGGGTAAACATCGCAGATTCTAACCCTCAGGTGTAGATGTGTAAGGCTTTTGTTTTTGTTTTCATCTTGCTATCACATAGGAAAAAAAGAGCTGAGGGGTGGGGGGGTTGATATTTAACCTTTGACAAAAGAGAAAAACTCAAAAATCTGAGTGCAGATTTTTTTTTTTTAATGCAACTTACAAATGGAACCAAAGGATTATTTCATTTAGAGAAATGTCTGGGATAATGGTTACAAAAATGAATGAGGTGATTAGTGCTTATCTACAGATATCCAGACGTAACTTCATAAACATGAAAAATCAAGTGCCACATGGAGTTTTTTTTAATCACATTACATAGAATCCATCTTTCCACTGACTATTTCTATGTTGATTGAATTATTAAGATTAATAAATCTTACATGAAGCTGCAATTCTTAGATAGTATGCAATCCAAGACAACAAATAGTGGTTAAATTATAGATTCCAATTTTGACATATAAGGAGTCATGAACGAATTTTATACATTTGATTTAGAAAATAAAACATGATTTGAATATTCAAACTGTAGAATTTTTTAAGCTGCTTAATAATCTTCAGTAACAATCTTTATCCTTATCTTTTTTATCTCAAGATAATAAGATTTGAACTTGAGCTTATAATAACTGTTATGAATTATCAAATGATATATATATGTTAAACTCTGAGAGATTAAAGGAAAGTGTTACTTTCATCTAAGAGTAAGGATTCAGCATATAATGGTGTTTGAGACGATTCTTTGAGAGGGTGACTGAGGCGAAAGTTACAGAGCGGAAGTCACTTTGGGAGGGTGGAGCACAAGCTTGGCAGTCAAAGGATGCTGTGAGTGAGGATGTGTGTGTCTGGGGGATAGAAACGCTGGGTAAACAAGCAAGCGTGATCTGGCAATCGTGAGGGATATACCTGTGTGCTGGAAAACCTTGGATTCCAAGTATAGGCGTTTAAGCTTCATATGGTAGATCAACATCTTAAGAAGCAGGTAAGCCATCTCCAGACTCTCTTACCTGTCTGCTGGCCTCATGCAAAGAACTCAGAAGCTGTGAGGCTAGAGAATCACACAGTGGAAAAAGTCAGGATGCCAAGCACCGCATTAAGAAAAGATCCCAGCAGGGTGGGAAGGAACTCTGAACTTCCAATTCACTATTACCAACTTTTTGTGACAATGAAATTTTATTACTGCAGCTGCCATTACCCAAACCAACATAACACAGTGTTGCCTCACGCTCACAAGAAGCCTCAGCTCCAGGCTTCTACACTTGTTACCCACAGGGAGATGGAGGATGGGACAAAAGGTTGAAATGGACCTGCTACCTGAGTCTCTCCTGCTTAAACAGGTCTCTTGGGAGGACTAGACCAGTCATCATTGAGGAAACTGATTACATGGGCACCACATGCTGCAAGAAATATTTTAACCTGACACATTACCTCCTCAGATTCAAGATTTGGTTGGATATAGACCAGAAAACTGACAGTGTTTAGCATAAAAACTGACATATTTAGCATTGTTTTCCCATCACCCCCTCAAGACCCATGAAGGAAATAATGTGAGTAAGTCACAAAGGTACGTTGAAGTCATTGACTGAGACGTAATGAAGACAGGCAGTCAGAGGATGTGTGTCTTGCCCAGCACAGTAAAGTGGTTTGGGGCATTGTTTCCCTGATTAGATTAAGAGCAACAGGAGATCAGGGGCTCTGCTTGGCTATGCTCCTCACTTTTTCCTCCCTCCCAACAGCTACTAAGTTTGAGACAAATAAAGAATGAATATGTGATGAGCAAATAGCTGGTGAATGGAGAGGAAATACAGATGCAAAAGACACTGTGAATCACAGCTGCGTGAATGGGCTGAGGAACAAGAGCGATGACCGTGGTGCAGATGCCCGGCCTGCATAACTCTCTCGGTTCTTTCAGTTACTCACGATGAGAAGCCCCAAAGGAGAAGCAGGCCCCCAGGACACAGCGGACGGATGTCACCAGTCCTTCTGCTGCAGTTCTGTCTCGTGTCTGTCTTTTTCTCTGCAGCTCGGCTAAGCGGCCTCGTCTCTGAGCCCAGCCCAGTCCCAGAGATGTCTACACCGTCACACTCAGCACTGGATCAGCACCCAGGTGGGTCTCCAGACTTCCTATCGGATCAGCCCGGCAGGCAACTGATGTTCAGACAGGAGGAGTCTAGAGAGAAGACTGAGGTCTTCAACTGACATCTCTCGCCTCCACCTGACTGTGGAGATAGAAGGGTACAAGATCACCAAGGAAAGAAGGAACACAGTCACAGTCTTGGCCACGTGCAGGGTGGTGGATAAGAACCAGTCCTCCGCCTCAGTGTCCACTACATGGCCATGGTCACCTGTGTGTTACAGTTAGCTGAAGCCAAATTAAATACAACTTAAAATTCAGCTTCTCAGGTGCACCGGACACGTTTCAGATGCTCAGTCTGTCAGCACAGGTGTGAAGCATCTCTACCATCCCCGAAGTTCTGCTGTACAGTCCTGGCTTCACAGACACCAGAGGCCCAGCTGTTTCCTGCACGTGTGGATAATGTCCGAGTCAAGAAGGACGAGCTCAGGATTGGGCTCTGGGATTTCGGGGGTGTTTTCTAGTTCCTCCAACAGGAGACACCTTGAGAATCCCTTTTCTGACCCTATACCATAAATAAGCACTTGTTGAATGGCCCTTGCAGGGGCCTTCAAACATAACCAATGCAGAATTCTCAAGAACAACAAATGCAATCAAGGCAGTATTCCCATGAGCTGCAACCTCAAGCTTGTTTTTAAAAAAGGAACTTTGCTTTCTTTTAAATTTGGGTTTGATTTTCAGTGGAGTCACAGTATCTCTGCAGCAGGAGATCTAACCTACTCACTTCCGAGGAAAAACTACCGAGTCACTGAGCCCTGAGTCATTGCCAGTCTGAACTTGGCTGATTCAGAGCTGCGCTCCTGTTTTTCCTCCCAGGGTGTGAGCTGTACGTTCCGAAGGGGCCTGTGTATCTCCTGTGTGTCTTCAGGGGAAGACATGTCTGGTTTGCTCCATTCCTGGACGCCACAGAGAGGAGTTCACAATGCCCAGTCTCTGGTCATCAGCCTCCACTTCGGCCAAAGCTGCGAAACATCCTTGATGGCCTTCCCCCTGGGCCCGGGAGCCCCCGGGTCACAAGCAGCAACTCTGCTGGCTCCTCTTTGTCTCTCGGAGGGCCCGGGCGGGTCTGGTCCCTGCAGCAGGACTGTCTCGGCTCCTCTGCCTGGACCCCTGTGTCGGCCCTTCTGTGCTGAGGGCACCCAGGCAGACGGAGGGGACTCCCTGAGCACTGCTCCCTGCTGTCCTGTCCTGGGGGCCTCTGTCCCCCACGCTCATGACCAGGGCTCTGCCGCTGAGACCGCAGCAGGGGTGGGAGGCAGGACAGAGGGGCCGGGCCACTGCTCAGCCACTCAGCCTGGTCGGAGCGCTTTCCCTGCCCTGGAGGCCTCCGCTTCCTTCTGCTCCTCTGCTCCAGGAAGACTTACCTCCGAGGACAGCAGGGTAGTCTGCCTTTGTGACCCGCGTGACCCACACACTGCGCTGAGCTGTGTTCCTAGGTTCACCATGAGTCTCTTGGGATTTCAGTCATCACCTGCCACAGTTTTCAAAAGCTTGTGTTGGAACCCAAGGGTAAGAATCTGACTCTCAGTTTTGGAGGCAGTCATCCTGTGTCCTGCCTTTAGTGGACGCTTCCCCAGACCTTGGTGGCAGCCACGGACCCATCCAGGGAAAAGGCGATGGAGGGAGCAGAGGGGTCCAGGGAGCGGATGGTGCTGGGACGTGGACTTAATCAGGTTCATGCCGACCCTCTCTGCTGCAGACGCCAGGCTACTAGTGATCTCTTTGCAAGCTGATTTGTGCAATAGCACTTTGCCTTATAGCCTCTGGGATGACCAGCATATTTTGTAGTTCTCTTAGATTACGGGGGTCTCTGATGCTCTCTGTTCTGACCCAAAAATTCTCCTAACAGTTGAGTGACCTGCTCTGCTTTTCTCTGGGTAGTTCTTCAATTTAGGCTAGAAAAGAAATGTCAGGGATTTCCTTGGTGGTCCAGGGGTTAAGACTTACTCTTCCAATTCAAAAGGTACAGGTTCAATCCCTGGTTGGGGACCTCAGATCCCACATACCTAGTGGCAAAAAAAATCAAAGCATAAAACAGAAGCAATATTGCAACTAATTCCCTAAAGACTTTAAAAATGGTCCACATAAGAAAAAAATCTTAAAAAGAAATTTCAGATGAGATTCAAGATATAAGGTAATTATGGGTTCAAGAGATTCAACAATGTAAATTGTTAACATCCTCATATGGGTTTCAATTTCACAAATAATAGCATCATTTTGTACTCTACATATTCTCCACCATTTCACCCATATTTTCTTTATTGAGAGTCTAGTTTAGCAACTTCAAAAATGCTGACAAATCAGTACTGAGAGTGAGAATTGAATGCATAGAAATTCATATATATCCATACCCACAAAGACAGAATTGTTTGGATTCCTCTCATAACAAACTGCTACCAAAATCATAATCAAGGCCTAGTAAATGTCAGGCTTGCTATGTTGCTATATATCTTTCCAACCTGGCTTTAGTCAAGATAAACAAGAATTATTGCTCAGATGACTTCTCAGAATCTTCAGACTTGGTAGAAATGACAAACATGACTAAAATATTAAGAACGTATTTGCCCAGAGTGAGAAACTCTCTTTGAATCAAGAGCATCACTTGTTCCTCATGTCATAGTCGGCTAGCTCTCATGAACAGTGTAGAGAGGTGGGCTATTGTACACAGTTCAGCTCTGGGCTGTGGGGAAAGGAAGCAAAGTGAGCTTTCTTTAATAACTGGCATAGATTTCACAGTTTCCAAAAGCAAAATAACTGATGCATAAACATTTTCAAAATAGGGCTTTTGTGTTTTTTTTTCCAGCAGCGTGATGCAAATCATTGGGCAAACCACACCATCTTCTCCTCTACGGCCACATGAAGTCAAGACACCTTTAGGGCAGACTCACAGGTCATTCTTGCTTTCCTCAAAATAAACAAGGAGTTTTAGTTTTATTTTCTCTAAGTGGTGATCGCAAAGTCCTTGTCCAGATGTTCTCCTTTATAAGAATTAAAATGGAAAAATGTGATAAAAGTATATAAAGACTCTTGAGTATACCCATTTGCTGTTTTTATTATTAAAATATCACTAAAAACAGCAAAAGTGGATATAAAATAACCAAATGCTCTTATCGTCTCCATAGCTATGAACAAATGCTTTATTCAAGTTGATGTTTTGAGGACATAAATTAACTGCATTTTTATAACAAAGATAGCTGGCTTTCTCTTCTCAGAGTGTATTTAGTGGATCATAAATTACCTCTTCTTTCTTCATCAGATGAGAGTAAACTATTGTTACAACTTTCTTCATTTCTTTTGGGTTTATATGTTAGAGGTCAAACCATGACCTTATAAAACATGACCTGAGGTGCTAAGGGGGCCTGTGAAGATTTTAAATGGAATCCACTATAAACGAAGATACAATAAAACTCCATTTTACCCATGTGTCAACAGTTGAAAGCTCTCATCTATATTCTCTTTAAATTTCTATGTATATTTCATCTTTATAATGCTTTTTTCTGTTGTGTAAGTTTTAGGAATTTGGAAACTGGATTTTCAAAAAGACATAAAGAATATGTGCTAATAAAATGCCTTCAGTCAATCAGGGGAACCTCATTTCATATAGTTAATAGCTCTATTCTACACACATAGCAGATTTGTTCTCATTTCAGACACACAATAAACCATATTCACAAAGCTCTTGGAACTTTACCGTCACTAGTTGTGATCCATGAAGAAATAAAATCCTCCAAGGCAGGTAGGACCACTCATGTGGTGGCAACAGAAGGCATTTGGGGCCACACAAATCCTAAGTATAATATTATAGACACATTTTCCAGCCTAGCCCAGTATTAAGCCCTCATTTCACCCCAAGATGTTAATAAGTTAAAACTGAGAAACGCCATGATTATCACAGAATTTCAAGAATGAAGCAATTGGTTTCATGATCATCTTTAAATGAGCTCCCAAGGTCCCTAACTTTCAGGAGTGTAACGGGCAATTTCTTCAGCCGTCCGATTATGTTCCATCACTCACCTTACAGTGTTTTCATTTGTTGGTCATCGCCACAGATGATGAGCCAGAGGGGATAAAAAAAGAAGCGACTGAGTCGTTTACTTGCCTCAAAATCAAACCAAATATTTGTTTGAGGTTCCAAATATTTAGATAATGTACCCACTAATTTTTATTTTACTTCATGTTTTGCACATCCTTTTCCAGAGCCGAAATGCCCTTTCCTCCACTTTATTTATTGATTTAAATGTCTTATGTAAAAGTAAACAGGAACAGATGAATTTTTTTTTTTAAAGAAAACACTTTGGTTCTTATGTGCCCAGTGAAAAACTTTATTTTTCTCACCTTTCAAATATTTTTCTGTATATTTAGTTTTCAGCATCCCAAGTAGGTTGCACGGTTTGTTTGAGTTTATTCTGTTTGTGGTTCACTGAATTTTTGAATATATAAATTTTTGTCTTGAACAATATTTGGGAAGGTTTTAGTTGTTATTCTTTCAAATAATTTTTCTCCAAACATCACTCTTTCTGCGCCCTCTGGCTCTCCAGTGCTGTGAGTGTGAGGACTTTGAGATTATTCCACTGTTATAGCCACGCTTTCTGGGAAACAAACTCACTCAGAAGGACAATGCAGATAGTGGAGTGCAGTTTATTACACCGGCGGGCCCAAGGCAGAGTCTCCTCTTAGCCAAGGACCCCGACCAGCATTTGTGAAAATCTTTTATACCCCATGTGTATGATGTGTACGTGTCCAAACCCACCACCCCAATTCCCTTGAGACTTATTACATGAACAAAGGAAGGGTAAATACAACTACAATAACCCCATCATTCACGTGTTATGTGTTCAAACAGTCAATAATCAACAAGCCCCCAGTTACATTCCAAATAGTTAATAACCGATAAGCCTGTGCTTACATTCTGATAGATAGTGTCCGGAGGCAGGGGTGATTAATGTCTGTTTTCTCTTAGGTGATGAGTAACCTGGATATGATCTTCAAGGTTCCCCTGTCCGGAGAGGGTCTTATCCTTCCATTGTCGTTCCCACAGGCACTAAGCAGAGAGTTCAGAGTCCACTGGAGAGGTGGCCGAGTATGATCAGCACAGACAGGCCTGAGATGGAGTCCAGGCCCTATGAATTCCTTCTTCACCACAGCTTCCTTAGACTCTGTTCGTTTTCTCCAATTGTCTTTTTCTCTGTCATTCAGATGAAATGATTTCTATTCATTGAAATTTAAGTTCACTGACTTTTCACTCTACCTCCTACATTCTGCAAGCAAACCCATCCATGGGATTATTCAATTTTATCTATTGCATTTCTTAGTTCTAAAATTTCCATTTCATAGCTTCTCGTTTTCTCCTGAGAACTTCACTTTTATTCATTTCAAGAGGGTTTACCTTGATCTCAAGGAGCATAGTTATAGTAGTTGCCTTAAAGTCTTTCTCTGATAATTCCAACATCTGGGTCACATTGAAATTGGCATCTGTTTATAATCTTTTCCTCTGAGTGTTGGTCTTAATTTTCTGGTTCATTGTACTTCATGTAATTTGGGATTATATCCTGGACATTTTTAATACTACACTATGAAATTTTGAATCCTGTTAAAATCTTCTGGAAAATATTAAATTTTGTTGCTGTTGTTTTAACAGGAAATCCACTCAGTTATCCTTCCCAGCTCCGGGGCCCCACTGGGCTTTCCTTTAGGCTTAGAGTTGCTTGTGAAGGTCTATTCATTCAGTACAGCAGAGACAAGAGAAGGAAAAATAAATAATAAGGATTTTTCACACTCTTCAAATACTGGGTCCTTTTTTTATCAAGTTTAAGTCCTTTGGCCAGAAAGACAAGTTTTCTCTTAGATTTTTAGAGTCTCATGTAGTCATTACTATCAGAGCGCAAGGAATTGAACTACCAAACAAGAAGGCCAGGAGGAAAAAGAGATAACCAAAGAAAAAAACAACAAAAGGGGTCTTTCCCCACATTCAGTGCAGGGAATCCTCTTCCTGGTCCTTGGAGTTTGTCCTTTTTGTTTGTCTCAAAAATGCATTGTTTGTGTCTGCCGGACAGTCCTTAACCCAGGCAGCCTTCAGGGCAAAGCCAGGAGCTAAAAGAGGAAACTCAGCCAGTAGGGCTTCTTAAATCCTGACTTTTCTCCTTAGAGGCATGGCCACTGTTAACATCCAGAACCCTGGGGCAGCTGCTTCTGTTTTAATTCGTATTTGTATGGTAATTAGGGCTTCTCTGATGGCTCAAGGTGAAGAATCAGTCTATAGTACAGGAGACCAGTGTTTGAAGACTGGGTTGGGAAGATCCCCTGGAGAAGGAAATGAAAACCCACTGCAGTGTTCTTGCCTGGAGAATCCCATGGACAGAGGAGCCCTGCGGGCTACAGTCGATGGGATCGCACAGAGTCAGACATGAGAGATCGAGCGAACAGCAACAGTGGTGACCGGTATGAGAGGCAGGCTGCAGGGTGCTGGCTCCCCGGGAAGCAGCAGAGGTTAACTTGCTGGCGACTTTTCAGGTCTTCATGCTCCATAAACTGATTGTATGAGTTGGATGAGATCTGACTGCTTCCAGATAGGGGCGTGCATTGCGAGACGACCCAGTTTAGATGTAAGATCCTGGAGAAGATTAGTAGGGAAGTCCAAAACTAACACTCCTCCAACTCCGGAACTTGACGAGGCGTGTGCAGATGGGGTAGCTGAGAGCAGAAAGCATTTAACCACAGACCTGCTCAGGAGATGCCAGGGAGCTTAGTGTTTTCAGAGCAAATGTAAACGTGAAGCAGGCAGGCTGCAGGGTGCTGGCTCCCCGGGAAGCAGCAGAGGTTAACTTTTCTCATATTTTGAACCGCTCATAAAAGGATTATGTCTTGATAATGAATTGCAGTCAGGATTAAATAATTTATTTATTATTATAATGATTACCAATCTGTGAATCTGCTTAAGATTGACCCAAGTTTTAATTAAATAACATCCATTCCATTTAATTCAAATTCAAAACAGTGACTCTACCTCATTTAAAAAGTATCTAAGAAACTTGAATTTAATTACCAGATGTAGATAACAGCACCTATTTTTTAATGAAGCAATCACTCAAAAATCTGAGAGAAAAGGTAGATCATTTGATTCAGAGTTAAATAAAAAGCCAGATAAAAGTATAAAAGTCTTCAAAACTATGGGAAGATGATAAAATTATACTTCTTTTCAGATCATGTAAAATGAAAAGCTCCTTTTAGCAAAAGTTGCAAACATTTTTTGTAGCAAAGCAATAACGATTTTTCTTTTTTTTTCAAAATGTAAAATGATTGTACTTTATAATAGAAGAGAAAGCCATTCCTTTCTCCAGGGGATCTTTCCAATCCAGAAATTGAACCCAGGTCTCCTGCATTACAGGCAGATTCTTTACCCTCTGAGCTACCAGGGAAGCCTCCTTATAACAGAAGGGAAAGAACAAACAGATCGATATTTAACATGATAAAGTTTTAACTTGATTCCTAACACAGAGGAACCTCTACTGTCCTGTGTCACTGCTGGTTTGGCTCGCAACAGGTGTTACAAAATCGTGTAGGGAACTGTATTTGTCATAAAAGTCGTGGGCTCCCTGGCACACGTGCCCCCATGGTAGACAAGGGTGAAGACGGAATCTGTGAGGCAAAACGAAACACAGAGCTATTCGTGTTACAAACACAACGTAGAACACAATCCATGTTCATACGGGTAGCAAACCAGGGGTCAGGATCTGCAATCAATAGTCCAGATCCAAATTCACTGAATTGAAAAACGCATATTTTAATTGGTCTGTATAACAAAATGAAGCCAAGAAATGCTAAATCTAGTCAATGTTAAAAAATTACCATTCATGCTTAAAATCTATTCTTTCTGCTTTTAGCTTTTTTTTTCCCTGCAAATGAAACAAGATGATAGTGGACTGGAGTAAATCTCTTTAAAAAGTTTCCTTGGCAAATACATAAAAATGTGCAATTGGCAACTGCATGTTTCCAATTTCAAATTTATTAGAAAATTCTGAGTTCGTGAAAATTCTAACCATATAACGTATTTCAAACTAAGACTGATCTCAGTTGACAGCATGTCTTTTTAGTTATCAAAATGCAAATGCCATAATTGTTATTTCCACTGTATTCTGTAAGTAGAAACTCAACTATACACACATTCTTCTGTACTATGAGTGGGACATTTAAAACTGCAGCCCATTCCTGCACTCCTGGGATGACCTTCAAACTTGCCAGAGGAAGAGCTCAAAACCACTGCACTGGCTTTGAATCACGATCACGTTTTCCAGAGAAATATTTTTAGCCTCTTCCAAAAGATAATGACAACTTTCTTAGTAGAACCGTCTTCTCCACTTAAAAGAATGCCACGTAACCACTGAAATTCCTAATCAGAAGATCAAAACCTTAAATCCATGTATCCATTTCTGAAGGAAATGTGGATTCATTAAAAAAAATCCTTATAATGACCTAGATTTCTTTCTAAAAGGCAGTTCTGATAGGTCCTTGAATCAGCATGTCATAAGACTTGTAACCCTGGCTTTCCCCCCATTGCCTTAAGTATGAAAACACTGCAGAATTCTCCAGTGACAGAACCCGGTGTCACCAGGTCACCAGCAGAGGACGGACTCCCAGCCTGGCCTGCGGTGGGCTGTGCGTGGCCCCAAGCTCACTGGTGAGGAACCACGGCCCCCCAGGTCCTCCAAGACTTTGCCTTCATTGTGCTGCTACTTTTTAAATCAATCGAGAAACTAATAAAGACATGGACAACATTTTCAGACTCTAAAGGAAAATTTTAGAATCGCTGAGTGTATTTATGGCTTCCCAGGTGGCGCAAGTAATAAAGAACATGCCCGCTAACGCAGGAGACATAAGAGAAGCAGGTTCGATCCCTGGGTGGGGAAGATCCCCAGAGGAGGAAATGGCAACCCACTCCAGTATTTTTGCCTGGAGAATCCTGTGGACAGAGGAGCCTGGTGGGCTACAGTCCATGGGGTCACAAAGAGTCAGACACGATTAAAGCAACTTAGCATACACATGCACCCAGGCACAGCGTATTTTAACTTCAGAATGAATGCGTCTGCTAAAGCTGATTGCAAGCCTGTAACTTGTGAGAACTGAACAGCTGAGAACTGTCTGCTGGCAGGAGTTGGGGTTTCTGAGGGCCGTGGGGGTGTCTGGGGGGCCTCCTGGACCTGCAGGCTGATTCTGAAACCACTGCCGCTGGACTTCGGTCTTTGTAATTCGTCAGACAGTGGGTCTCCCACCTATTCAGAGGACTTTGCGTTTTCAAAGCATGTACTCAGAGAAGTTTCTGGTGTAAAAATGGAGAAATGAATTTAATTTCTTTTTTTTTTTTTTCCCCCAAAGCTTGCTCATCTTCATTCAGCCACATCCATTTTGCTTTTGGGCTTCCATGGAATGTAGGTTGAACTGGAAAATATTTGTGGTTAGTACAAATATGATTTTATTGGCATAATAAACAAGACGTCCAACAGGAATGCTTTGGAACCTTCAGTGTTTAAACTGCTCTTCACTAGGCTTTTACCTACTTGAATTTTATCTTCCTTCTCAGCCCCTCCTGACACATTAGGCTCGAAACCCTGGATTCCTTTCCATCAGTGAAGTTTCTCCTTTCCCTGTAATAGGTGTTTGCTCATTTAGATTACAGGTGGTGCAGTGGTAAAGAATCCGCCTGCCGAGACAGGAAGCAAAAGAGACATGGGTTTTATCCCTGAGTTAGTGAGATCACCTGGAGAAGGGAATGGCCACCCCCTCCAGTATCCTTGCCTGGAGAATCCTGTGGACAGAGGAGCCTCGTGGGCTGCAGTCCACGGGGTCGCAAAGAGGCGGACATGCCGAGTCCCTGTGCAAGCGAGCACACACACTTGGATGAGACAGCTGATGGCAAGCCAGATCTGAGTATCACCTTAGAGAACACACCAGCTGAGAAGTTCTCCTGCACGGGCGTCTGTCCGCTGCGCGGTCACGCATGCAGAGTTGTTCATCTTCTCTCAGGCGTGCCAGTGCCATCCCAGCTTCCCCCCGTGGACCAGAGCTGGGCTCCGGGGGACGCAGGCCTGGGTGCCGCTCTCGGTGGAGAAGGTGGGTCTGTAAGGAGATCTGAGTGTCTGTGGTCACACTGCATGGGCAGAAGGCCAGGACGCCTTGCATTGGGGCTTGGTAGGTGGGGGGAAATTCACAAAGTTCTCCATGCAACTTTCTCCTGCCCCTGCTTGAAGCTTCATGGCAATATACGTAACCAGCACGAGGTTTATTGATTGGTGCAAACCAGGAGGACAGGGAACTTCGCACTGGGGTGTGATTGATGGGGACAGGCCTGGAGGGCCCCCAGCCACAGGAGCTGAATCCCCTCCGGTTCTGAGGGGCTGGAAGGATGTGGTGAAGCTGTGGTTGGTGATGGACAGGGGAGATTGGCTGCAGGCTCTCACGAGGCCGGATCCTCCTGCTCAAGTGGTCCTCCCTCAGGAGGCTGCGGTCTTTTCTGCATTTGTGCTGCTCGTAGGGCCCATCCCTTAGGGAATCCCCCGGTCCCTCTGGTCCAGGAGACACCTTGCTTCTCTCATCAATCTGAGTCCCTGGGTTGGTGGTAAGATAGCTGACAGGGGTCTATGAACTAACGCATCAGGAGCACCAGACGTGCTATGAATTGAACTGTGCTCCCAAAACCTGTGTTCCAGTTCAGCCCCCAGGACCCGGGGCTGTGGAAGCAGGGTCTTTGCAGAGGTCAGACGAGGTCGCTGGGGTGGGCAGGCCTCTGGCACACCCGGTGTCAGGACACAGACAGGCACAGGGGGATGACGCTGGGTGAAGAGCGGGCAGGGCTGGAGTGATGGGCTGCCGGCAGAGGGCCACGCAGGGCCGCTGGAAGCTGGACGGGCAGGAGGAGGGAGGGAATGGACGCCTCGGGGTCAGACCCCTCACCTCCTGAGCTGCGAGGGGGCAAACCCCTGTCGTCCTGAGCCACTCAGTTGTGGTATTTCTTACCGCAGCCCCAGGAAACCAGTACAGGACGTGAACATCGGAGGGATGGGGGCGGAACTGCCCTGCGTCCTCCTCTCCACTCACCCACACAGCTTCCATGCTCCACACCGAGTCACTGTATTCATCTGGAATAATTTTCAAATGCTGAAGTTACTGGTAGTTTGTTATATTTTGTTGTGTTGTTCAGTCGCCAAGTCATCCGACTCTGCGACCCCATGGACCACAGCACGCCAGGCTTCCCCGTCCTTCACTATCTCCCAGAGTTTACTCAAACTCATGTCCGTTGATTCCATGATGCCATCCAACCATCTCATCCTCTGTCGTCCCCTTCTCCTCCTGCCTTCAATCTTTCCCAGCATCAGGGCCTTTTCAAATGAGTCAGCTCTTTGCATCAGGTAGCCAACATATTGGAGCTTCAGCTTCAGCATCAGTCCTTCCAATGAGTATTCAGGGTTGATTTCCTATAGGATTAAGTCATTTTGTTGTTCTAAATGTGCATTAAAAAGTATGTGGACTTTTTCTCACTTGGTAGAATAAAACGTGTGTGTCTAAGCACATTCCAGACGGTTGAAATTCTTCTAGTAACAGCACTATTTGTGAGTGTCATGTAATATCCAACCAAAGATCTTTTAAAACAAATAACTAGAGATGTTTATTGAACTAGTAGAGTTTGGGATCTTTTCCTTCTCATGTGAAGTACATCTTTGATAGGATTGGCACTTCAGACCTCCCTGCACCCTGACCCCGGTTGCGTCAACGAGACTGCAGACTTCTTGACTGAAGCCTCTGGGCTCCAGCGTGCACTGATCTAGGTGATTAAGAAATTGTTTTCCCCTTAATGTTAGACTGGGGCTTCCCTGGCGGCCTAGACAGTCAAGAATGGTGCGATCCCTGGGTCAGGAAGATGCCCTGGTGAAGGGAAGGGCAGCCCACTCCAGTACTCTTGCCTGGGAAATCCCATGGACAGAGGGGCCTGGCGGGCTACAGTCCATGGTATCGCAAAGCATCGGACATGACTGAGCAACTAACCCACTCAGCTAAGACTAAAGTCTGCACAAGTGTTTCTCATTGACTCTCACTTATTTTCAGTTATAAAAGGCAGACTTATCTTTTGAGCCCATGTATTTCAATGGAGGTTTCTAGAATGTTGTGTTTTGTGGGAGCTCAGAGAGGACTGAGCCAGGATGCTGTCTGGTTCTCATTCTGAAGGCGATCGGCAAGAGATGGCTAACTTCTCTGCCTCTTCTTTAAATCAGGAAACCAGCAACCATGAAATTTCTCCTCTTTCTCATCTTAAGAAATCCCTGTTAAAATAAACACACCTCCAAACCCTCCAAATACACAAAACACCAGAAACCCTCAGGAGTGATGGGTAAGTTGGGTTCCTACCAGAGACAGAGGAGAACTGAGCTGTCCGTCAACGTCAGAAGAGGCGGGACCCCGCGGGCTCTGGGCCTGGTGGCCGAGACCCAGGTGTGCGTGGCGCTGGGGGAGGAGCGGTCCCCAAGGGAAGCGCTGAGAGCAGGCCCTCCCCTGGGAAGCGGGGCGTGGCCGAGAGGCCCCTCCCACACTGCAGCCTCGGTCACTGGTCACCGGTCAGAGCCGCTGGCCCAGCCTCCCACGGGGCAGCTCCTCCGGCCTCAGACGCAGGCGTCTGTCTCTGGAGCGGCCTGTGCCGCGGCTCCTGTCAAAGAGCAGTGTCTCTGGGTCCCTGCCTCCTCCTACAGGTTCTGGCCTCTGTCTAGTTCTGACCAAGGAGGTGGGGGCAATGGCCTCGCACTTCTTTGCAGAAGAGGAGTTCTGCTTAATGTGTCTCCTATGTTTATAACCTTTTAAGATGATTGTAAAATCATCTCATCGGATCTAACCAATTCCAGAGGTGATTTCAAAACATCCTACAGTACTTTGTTTCGCATTTATCTCAGTTCAGCTGGTGACAAAAGCAGTCACAGCCGTCCGAACGCCCCAGAAAGCACCTCATTTCCTGCTGAGCTTCTGGTCACCTAGCTTGCTTTCCCGTGACTGTTTTAACCACCCCCTCTTCTCCCTGCCTTTTCAGCACGTCTTTCTGATGATCGTCGGCTTTGTCACAAGGAGAGATAGCATCACAGAAGCTGCGCTCGTCAAGGACAGCCCCGGCGGAGATTCTCAAGGACGACACGCCTAAACATACGTGAAGTGTGTTTTTAAACACCTGGAGAGGTGAGGCCGGAGGAGACAACTTTGTGTTTCTAACTGGTCTCTGGGTCCTTCCCCACAGGACACCCCACAGACTCGGAGCGGACTGCGCAGTGACCACAGGTGACTATGAACTCTCAGTGTGGTTTGCAATTACAGCTCTCAGGAGCAGACGGGCGCTGGGGGGCTCAGAGCCTTATGATCCCCCCTGAAAACGAGGGGTGACAGAGCTGCTACTCCTGCCCACCCCGCACAACAGCAAGGCACTCAGCATCCTTTACACACTCCCTGGGGAAGGAGGACACGCACGTCCTATTTTTTTGGAGCCAGAGACAGAGAAGGAGAAAGTGTGAAGACAGCCCCAGGAGTGAGACTTAGCCTGGCTTTTGTAAACTGACGGGCAGCTTGTGCAGCTCAGGAACCCCTTCTGGCCAAGCCCCACCACGAACAATTCTGAAGAGCTGCCCTGCACACCCCCCACTCGCCCCGGCTGGATGGGAATGAGGACGTGCTGACCGGTGACCCTGCCTCGGTCCCTTCCAGGTGGAGCCAGGCTCGTCCTGGCTGGGCAGGTGGAGCCCCCCTGCCCCTCCTCAGGGGCGGCCCTGACCGCCCACCGCCCCTCCCCACAGCCGTCTGCAGAGCCCCTCCCCACCCCTTCTATTTAGTTCAAGCCCCAGGCCCGGGTCCAACTCTCGGAGCCTCTGAGCACATGCAGGGCAGGCTGACCCCTGGGCCCCATCTATGGGGCTCTGTTTACATGAGAAATGAGAAAACTCGCCCTCTCGGCACAGCCTGAAACTCTTCTCCAAGTGATCCTGCCATAGAGACCACTCCAAGCCCAGGCCTTCACCCCTCCCAGAGCCAAGGGGGGCATCCATCAGGAGCAAGCCTCGTACCCTTCACAGGGTCACCCAGACCCCTGAGGCAGGGGTCTGCCTCCATGAGCCAGGAGGGGCCGTCAGCTCGAGGTGAGACCAGGCGCCGGCGTCTCTGACTCTCATTTTCTAACAAGCTCAATGGCTCTACTTGAGGGGACAGTTGCATTGAGACGACAGACACTTGCGGGGGGGTTTAAAGGAGGAAGAGATGGAAACCTGGCCCCCGGCGGAGCATCATGTGGCTCCCCTACGTCTCACTTCCGAGCTGCTCCCTCGGGCCGGGCCCTCCCCTCCCAGGACCCCAGGTCAGCTGGACCCCACTGCCCGGTCACCACCCACAGTTGGCCTTGACTGACTATACACAGAAGAAGAAATATTAAGGGAGCAGGGGAAAAGGGTGACCGAAATGGATGTGTTTGCTTTCTTCCACTTAAATCATATTGGGTTGAGGAGGAGCAATTATGGAAAACAGCAGGGAAGCGAGCTTTTCTTGTAACAGTTCCCATGGTTCTCCGAATCCCCCCCAGAGGATCTGGCGGTCCCCACGGAGGCACAGAAGCTGCTAAAATCCCGGGTGGTCTGGGTCTAGCCTCGTGGCCCCCAGCGTTCTGAGAGTGACTGCATGTGTGGCTGTTACCAGCACAATTTGGGGTTTATGTAGTGTGGTTTAATTCGCAAAAGAAAATTCCTTTAATCAGGCAACAGGAATGCTGTCCTGCTTGGAGTGTACCGGGGGCCCACTCTGATGAGCCCGGTCGTGTCTGGGGGCGGGGGGCGGGTGTCAGGACCCCTTTCCAGGCCTGCCGTAGACTGGAAATGCTGCCGTGGCCACCATCCCTTCATGCCTTTGCTGCGGGCCAGTCCCCTGGGGACCCGCTTACAGTGGGAACCTGCACCTGCATGGGGCCCCCACTGGTGCCCCCACAGGCCCCCGACAAGCAGAGCCAGTCTCCTTCACGTGGGATCAAAGGTGGTGCCTCAGGTCCCCCCACAACGTGCTGGGAGGCAAGGGGGGTCTGCCTGGGGTCAGCGAGGTGTGGGGTGCTAGACCTGCCCCTCCAGGGGTGCCCGTGGGTGCAGGCCCCTGGCCACAGGGCAGCGGTCAGTGTCAGCTGCCCCTGGGATCTATATCAGGTTGCTGGTGCCTGTCGGAAACACGCTTGATGGACGAGGACGCCCCTGGCACCTGGGCCGTGACGGCGACTTACCAGCATCCTGACGGCCTCTGAAAGGGGACGCCTGCTTTGTGCTTGTCACAGGTGTGCTGTCAGACAGATGCTGCCCCCGCAGAGGTTCTCAGGGGGACGACCTGTGCCCTCTGGCGGGAAGGCTGCCCGGACGGTCCTGCAAAGTCAAAGCGGGGGCGGGACATGCACGGTTCCAGGCAATTCTCTGTCGTTTCCACAAAGAAAATGATTTCTCCAAAACCTTTGATTGGTAGGATAAAGGCAATGACCTACTTTTCTGGTAGGTGAAGAATAATGATGGTAATACAATAAATAGCAGAAAGGGGGAACAGTGGCTTCAGGACTGGAGTTCACAGAGTATCTGAAAGCAGTGGCGGAGAGCAGTGGGAAGCGGGTGGGAGGATCCTTCAGGAAAGGTCCACTCTCCCCAGTCCCATCCATCCGAGGGCTCGAAGGCATGAGGACAGCTGACTGCCGCCCACTGGTCCAGGAAGAGTTCCCTGGTTGTCAAGGCTATGTCCATGTTAATTAATCTCTCAAAGACGGGTTTAGGAAAAGAGATGAGAAGTCTGCACTATTTTGTTTAAGAAGCTGAAGTTTTAATAGACAAAAGCCCAACATTTTAGACTCGCTCTTGTTTGGATCTACCTTAGGGACTAGGTTTAGCACACGCAGGAGGCAGGGCAGGGTGTGGGGAGACGCACTCGGGCCAGGATCTGGGACCCCCGCCCCAGACACGCACCTGCCCTCCAGGGGCTGCTTCCGTGTGCTCTCAATGGACGCACGTGTTGGAACACTTTGGGCCCAAATGAGTGTCCAGCAGAGGAGGACGTGCTCCTTTGGTTCCCTCCCTGCCTCCCCAGGCTTTGTCCATCTCTGCGGAGCGTCCACTCCTGAGAGCCTGACCCTGTGGGACGTCTCGGCTGTCAATGCCCTCTGTCTGCCCAAGAAGGGGGCCTGGAGATTAGGAGGTATTTTAGCATCCCTGTCAGTCGTGGACACTTGGAAGCAATTACACGACCAGCACAGTCGGGGAAGGGGGTTGTGAAAAGGGTGCTGGTGGCAGGCAAGGCTGGTGTGGGCCCCTGGGAGAGGCAGGGGGGACCCCGATGCCTCCCTGTTGCAGAAGGACCCCGATGGGCAGCAGTGGGTGATGCCTGTGGACCCTGACCTGCGACTGACCAGCTTTCTGACCGACTCTGAAAGGGGACACAGCCCGGGGGTCCCCGCTGCATCCTGTGTGTGCCGGGGCAGGTTCCTCCCCTGAACCTCAGCGTGTGCACTCCTGCAGGACACGCCCCGGGGACACTCCTGCACCCTTTCCCCCCATGTGACCCCAGAGGGCTGGCCTCAAGCCTCACCTGCATCAAAGGGGCCTGAGGACTGTGCTCAAAACAAGATCCAAGGTATTTCCCCTGAAGCTTCTGAGTGACGTCTGCACCCAGGGAAGGACAGGCCTCCCAGCATACCTGCCGCCCCAGAGCCCCGCAGGGAAGGGTGCCGCGCCGGCAGCCAGAGGAAAACCCTGGGTCCACCGTGTTGTGCTAAGAGCCGGGAGAAGACGCCCGCTCTCCCCAGGGACTGGGACCCGGGAAGTGGCGGGGCTTGCAGCCCAAGCGTCTGGGGTAGGAACCGGGGACCGTGAATCCAGGCCGTGCGTTCTCCCTGGAGGTAGGAGGCCAGGGGCCCAGCCTGTTGCTTCCTCCCTCACCTCCTGCAGTTCTGGGCAGTATCAGCAGCTCCGGGGCCCCCGGGGACGCCTGACCCCATCTCTGCTCCGTCTCCACATGGCGTCTCCCTGTCCCGGCCTCCATACCTCTGTTTACAAGGACGGGGGGCTCAGTGGGTTGTGTCCTTAGCTGCTCAGCCGTACCCAGCTCTTTTCTGCCCCATGGACCGTAGTCTACCAGGTTCCTCTGTCCACGGGATTCTCCAGGAAGAATACTGGAGTGGCTTGGCATCTCCTTCCCTAGGGGTCTTCCCAACCCAGAGGTTGAACCTGCATCTTCTGCGTTGGCAGGCAGCTTCTTTGCCGCGGAGCCGCCTGGGAAGCCCGTTTTGGGCTATGGCCGCCCTGACAACCTCACCCTAACTTGACTCCCTCTGCAAAGGCCCCATTTCCAAATAAGGCCGTGTTTCTGGGCTCTGAGGCTCCCACCGCCACACGCCTTTCTGGGAGACGTACCTGTATCCCAGCACGTGTGCAATGGCCCTGCCCTCCAGCCATGGTCTCAGCAAGCCTCCCGAGTCCTGCACACGCCTCTCCCAGAGCGGTCTGAACTTCCATTAAAAACAAGGAAAAATATCACAGGAGGAAGCATGTTTGTTCTGCAACATTTTACCTCAAACCTCATAAAGGACAAAATGATGCAAAGGAGCTGAAATGCTCCGTTTAGCAGCTGTTTGTGTGAGATATTGAGTTCAAACTTTTGTGCAAGAACATCTGACTTGTGGCCTTTGACCCCATAACACTTTCAGGATTCGAGAAAATGACCATCAGTTTTGGGGAGTTGTACATAGAGTTGGCCACAGCACTCCCTGTATTAAGAAAAAAAAATAGAAACTTACAAGTTCGACAGCGGAACGGGCCGCTCTATTAGGGGGTAACCACAGATGGCGCAGTACTGCTCATAACGCGGCACTGAGAGAGAAACAAACAGTCTTAACGTGTGTCTGCAGAGTCATCTCCAGCGTATAAACACACGCACGTAAAACCTGAAAGAAAGCTCACCGAGATGCTAACCCTAGTGCTCTCTGGGTGGCACAAACATAAGCCATTTAAATTTCTTCCATACACCCTCCTGTATTTTCTTAATTCTCTACAGTAAATAGAAATTATATTTATATAGAACAAAAAGGCAGGAAGCATTATTTCAAAATAAATACCGGTTATTTTCTGACAGCCACAAAAGATGGGGAACCAATCAGAACAACTTTGCCTTTGATGGCTCTTCAGGACACGCACATTCTGGGACCGCCCGGGAACAGAAGGGCCCCAACCCCACGCGGTGGAAGCCAAGTTGGGAAAAATCAGCAGGAAAGGGACTCTGGAGCCATCCTGAAGCACTTTTTCGTTGCGTTTAAGTGTTGCCTGAGGGCCGTGAGCCTTGGGGCTGAGTGACAGTGGCGTCTTCTGCAGCAGAGGTGACAGGAGCCCTCCCTGCCTTTCAGGACCCTCATCTCAGAGCCGGCCTGCAGGTGCCACGGTGCGTGAGTCTCCCTGCGCGCACGGAAGGCAGAGTGCACGGGGGCGTGTGGAGCAGCCAGGGCTCTCGGAGAGGCGTGCTCAGCCGTGGGACCGGCGTCCACACCCTCTGTCCAGCCGGCTCTCCCCTCCCTCAGTGCTGCCCCAGCTCCAGCTTCAGCGAGCAGCTGGAACATCCCCATGAGCTCCGGAGCCCGAGTGCGTCCCGGAGCGTCTGGGGCACCTCAGTCCACAGGGGCCCGCTGACATCTCCAGCGCCGATGTCCACGGGGCTTTGTCATTTTCTCGCTGAAGGGCTTCCGTCCTCTCAACACAGAAGGCAGAAACTGGAGCTGGGCCTGGGGGGGCCGGAGGGAGGGCAGGAAGGCCGGCTTTCGTCAGGGGGTCAGGGTCTGCGTGACAGTGAGACCCTCCCTGCCCCCGCCCCCATCACTCCATAAAAAGGAAACATTCAAACTCTGATCCCCAGCAAGCCGGCCACTCACCACTATAAAAAAGGATTATATATACAAGTAGACAACTGAACTATCTTGACAATGTGGGCAAATAAATCTTGGTTGTTTTGAATTCCAGGCTTGTTCTTCAACTTCCTAGAGAAAGGTGGTTTTCTGAGATTCAAGGGCTGACAGCGCTGTATCTAAGGGCCAAGAGAATGTTGTCTCTGGTCCTTTTCTACCAAAATGTATTTTTCATTCACTTTTTTTTTTACTTGTCCCATTATAATTTAGAAGTATTCTCAAACACCCCTAAATCAATAGAGTTAAAACAAAATCAAAACTTCAAAGTGAAAACCAGGGTTCTCAGTTTTAAAAATAGAATTTTATATGCCTCCTTCATGTTTCACATTTGATTTAAAACAACGATGTCACACAAGGGAGTTACAAGGTCTGGAACCTCAGCTCCCCGGGTTCTGCTCTTGGGCACAGCTCTCTGCGAGTCTGCGGCGGCTGGCTTGGGGCACACCGTCCCGGCGCTCCTCCAGGGGGCCCACCATGCACGGTGTGGGGAAAGAGAGTAAACTTGTTTGACGCTTCCTCCTCGTCATCTCCATCGTCAATGCCATTAACAAGTGCCAACCACTTACCACCTGAGCCTCACACTTTCTGCGTAAACGCAGACGCTTAGAAAGGTGAATTAGGGCGGCGAGGTTCTGCAGCCACTGAGACCTGGCCTGTCTCTCCATGACCTAGAACTGAGCCGCGCCACAGCGTTCATCCTGCAGGACGCCACCCACTCGCGGCCAGGAAGCCTCACTTTCCCTCCTTCCCAGGGGTGTGCTGTGAGCACAAGGACCAAGCCAAGGAGGCCCACCGCTGCTCGCGGAGGGGATTCTGTGCAGTCAGGCACTCACTGGGCACGGTCCTAGCACCGCTTGGACTGTAAGTAATGGTTGAAAACTCCGCCTCCAAATCCTGATGCCTCCCTGGGGCCACTGCAGGCCTGGGCTGCTCGGGGTGGGGGGCAGAGAGCAAGTGGGGGCATCCAGCCCCACCCCCTCTTCAAGCACTACCTCCCCTGGGCTTTCTCCCTGGATTTAGCTTGGAGAGAGGATATCGTGGCTAAGACATTTGAGAAACACTGGGACTGATGGTTTTCAGAGTTGTTTTTTATTTTGGGCTTTGATCATCGTGTAGTTGGTTTCTTAGATGTCCAGCAGCACAGGTTTAACATTCTGCCAACCACAAACACCCACGCTGTTCTTTAGTCCGCCACGTGGCCGTGAAGGGTCCGCGGTGGACGTCGCTCTGATCTCGGTGACACGGCAGGAGGGCTCGGGGGCGGAAGGATCACACTTGGCAGCCGACCTTGCAGGGACGGGGGCAGATGGTGGTGACTGAGGTCTTGGTTGCCTGGAGGAGCCTAGAGGGAAGAAGATGTTCCCTCTAGAAAACTGTGCAGATGGAAAATGCAAAGCTTCAGATGGTCTTTGAAACAAAAAGGTCGAGTTCGTGACGAGCAGAGCAGGGAGAGACTAGGAACGGGCAGGAAACCGCGACTCTGGCCAAAGGCTCTTCCGCTCGCCAGGGACAACGGGCCTCGGTGGGACTGTTTTCCTCCGGCCTCTGCAGCCTGGTTGGTGCCCGGAGACTCTCCTCTTCCTGCTTCCAAGGCAGGTCCCTGCGGACCCCTTGGCCCCAGTCTCTCTCACCCAGCGCTCTCCTCCTCCTGGCGGCGTGGTACCGCTCCCACCCGCACGGGCAGCTCCTCCCCGAGGGACGTGACGCCACCTCGGGACGCACGGTCTGTGTTCCCCCCTGAACTACCCGGGGGCAGCCACGAGCTGGGCTGACTGTAAAAGGAGGAAGAGGCCTGTCCTCTCCAGCAGACGCGTCACAGGAAAGTCTTCAGGCAGTCAAGGCCCCTGAAGGTCCCAGGGCATCTGTCCCAGCCGGCTCGAGGACTCTCTCCCGAGGCCACACCTGTATCTGTCTGCCTCACGTCCCGCAGGAGACTGGCACCTGGCGCTCGAGTCGTTGCCTGGAAGACACACTCGAGGAGCGAGAGTCCAGGCATCCACTGGGCAGATCGGAGTCAGGCCCCTCCCCGAGCCACGGCCGGGCCACCTTGCCTCTGGGACGCACTGTCCCCAGCTGTGAGCTCCCCCAGCCCCAGGTTTCCTGGAGTGCAGCTGCCCACACGGGGAAGAAGCTGCTAGACAACAATACACGTTACCTGCTCTGTCCTTGTGGTCCAAGTCCCTCCTGATACCCAGGAACATCACACAGCTCCACAGAGCCGCGTCTGTTTGCAGACACTGGAAGGGCGTTTGGAACATAGAGCTTTACCTGTTCTGAAATTTCAGAACATATTTATCCCCAAACCTGGTGTCTTCAAAGTCTCATTTCCATGAGAACTTGAAAGCGTGGACCTTGCCCCCTCTTGTACCTCTTCTCCCCCGTGTGTCCCCACATGTCCTGGGGGGGCCTCAGGGACCAAGCAGATGGGATGGCTGTGGACCTCTGACATGTGTCCTGGGGAACGGTTCCTCCCCTCAGAAAACCGCAGCATCTGAGTGCTGAAGCCTGGACCTTCTCCAAGCATCACTTTCTCAAGACATCGCGAGGGCGGGCGGCTGTGCCCGGCTGCCTCCTGGGACAGGCCCGCCCGCGGAGCCCTGCAGGCAGAGCCACCCTGGCCAACTCGCCCTCTGCCCAAGTCCTTCTCATGCCCGTCCTGCTGAGAGACCACGAGGCCCCCGCACCCCAGCAGGGCTCCTCCTGCGGTCGTGGGACTCTGTCTGCCTCCCAAACCCTGTCAGTCACCCTGGACCCTGGTGGAGGCAGGCTCGCCCTGCCCCAGGGCCTTTGCACAGGTCGTCCTGGGGCCTGGAGCAGGTCTCCACCAGGAGCTGCAGGGAATGCGCCATTGCTACCTGGGCAGGCGTGAGGGGTGCGGGGAGCGGGGCGCAGCCCTGGTGCTTCCATAACTAGCACCCTGCCCCCGAGTTCCTGCCTTTGCTGGTGGTTCTCACCGGCACCAACGTATCTTGTCTGGGATGTTGTTTGTCCTTTATTTCTAGCATGTAAGCTCCTGAGGGGAGGAGAGCCTCATCCCCCTCCCCCACTGCCCAGGGCTGGAGTGGAGCGTGCAGGCCAGGAATCCGCTGACTCAGCAGAACTCTCACCACCCCCTCCCCCCCAACCCCACCCCTCACCAACCCCACCCCACTGTGGCTTCCAGAGCACCAGAAACTTATCTTCCTGTGGTGTAGAGACTCACAGAAGAGACACACCCAGAGAGGTCCTAGAATTCAGGGGTACTTGATATCTTTATCATCAATAACGAGTAAATGCTTTTCATTATACAAGGAAAATGTTTAAAACTGCAAGAGTCTGCGTTGCAGATGCAGGCAACACCAGCCGCAGAGCTCCAAGCGGCAGGAGCCAGGACCCTGATGTCCGAGCCTTGCTGTCTTTGAGGAAAGGGCTGACTTGTTTCTTTAACGTCAGATGATCCCATGGATCTTGGTCAAAGCCGTGATTCAACAGCTGACCTTCAGGGTGTCTGGACTATTCAGAAGGACACTATTTTTTTGTACCAGCCCTCTTTTCCAAGTTTATTTTTATTTCAAAATTTTAAATTATTAAAAGCGATCTAATTGCTGGATTTCATGTCTCGTCTCACGGGGTTTGCTGATTCAAGACTAACTTTTCCTGCCTCCCCAGCCGTTCAGCTTAGAGAGCGTTTGGCGCCTCTGGAGAGACAAGAATTTTTCCTAGACAAGGTTTTTATGGTTTCATTTTGTAACATTTAACTACATGCTTGATGAAGAAACCACAAAACCTCATGAACCTACACGCAATAATGTCAGATGAAATCGCTGATTTTGTTCTGGGCTTCAATATTGCCAGATGACTTCAGTCAAAACCATGCAAATTAAGACAAAAGCTAACCCGGGGACCAAATGGAGGGTTTGGAGACCCCACCGACTGGTGTGGGGTTCCTCCGCCGCCGCCCGGGACCCAGGCTGACACGGCCGAGCTGGCACCCCCTTCCCAGAGACGAGCCGGTTCCCGGCCACCGTGTGGCCCAGCGGAGTAGCAGGCTGTGCTGTGAGGTTAACAGAGATCTTGGTTTCATAAATACTCTGAGAAGATGAAAAACCCAGCAGGCGGCCTTCCCAGGCCCAGCCAGAGTCTCCCACCCAACACCCCCGCAAGGCTGGCCCAGATTCGCTGGGGGTGAGGCCACAGCAGAGGAGCCGCCCCGACACTGTTCTCAGATATGTGGTGGACACCTTCCAAATGCCACAGCCTCAGTGGAAAGGTCACCTTTGAGGATGAAAACTTCGCTTACTGTCCCTGTGAGGAAATGGAACTTGGAGGGCATTCTGGTCTCCAAACAAGTCAGCAGACAGGTTTCTGAGCAAAGGCTCCAGCCCCAGACACAGAGGCAGTCATTAGACAAGTGACCCTGGAAGGACTCGGGGCCCGGGACGAGAAGGGGGGTGCAGACGCGCGTCACCTGTGGACCTGGGCGTGGACAGTCCACCTGAGATGCTCCTGTTGCTGCAGGAGGTGGGCCCTGTGGGAAGGAGCCCTCCCACCCCCATGCTGGGGGCTCTGGCTAGATCCCCCATCTCACCCCTCCTTGGCTCCCCCACCTCCATACCCCTGAACCCCTGGGAGAGTTCCTGAAACCTCACTTCCCCATGAGGCTCAGACTCGAGTTCCTCCCGTGTAAGTCAGCTATCAGCTTCGCTCTCTTACCCTGAGCTCAACAACCAGCTCCTTGGTGCCTGACCCTTCCCGCCGGCTGCCCGGTCTTCCCGCCTGTGCTCCTGGGGACCCTCCTCGTTACCAAGGACAGAGGGAGGGGGCAGGAGGGCAAGTGAGGACAACTGATCTGAGACTGACTGGACACATGGGCCGTGGGCTGTCCGCCTCTGACACGAGATGGTCAGCTGTCTGTCTCTGCTTTAGGGGGCTTGAAAGGGAAAGGGAAAGTGGCTCAGTCGTGTCTGACTCCTTGTGATCCCTTGGACTATACAGTCCATGGAACTCTCCAGGCCAGAATACTGGAGTGGGTAGCCCTTCCCTTCTCCAGCAGATCTTCCCAACCCAGGAATTGAACCCAGGTCTCCTGCATTGGAGGCGGGTTCTTTCCCATCTGAGCTACCAGAGAGGCCCAAGAATCCTGGAGTGGGTAGCCTATCCCTTCTCCAGTGAATCTCCCCAACCTGGGAATTGAACCAGGGTCTCCTGCATTGCAGGCAGATTCTTTACCAGCTGAACCACAGACCCCCAAAACCCGCAGCCTGTGCCGGGACCCGGGACTTCAAAGCACAGACAATCAGGAGGCAACTGTCAGACCAAAGGCAGATTTACCTCGGGCTGAGCCCAGCTGGAGCAAAAGGCAGGTGGGGGCGAGTTCACTCTGGGGGACAGGGAAGCCAGAACTGGGGGGACCCCAGAAGGGCCCCCAGGAAGAAAGCCCTCCTGTAGCTTGGACCAGATCACAGTGGGAGAAGCTGGCAGGGCAGAGGGTGAGGGTGGGATGGTTCATCCTTGCAGTGAGTCAACCTGCCCATTGACAGGTGGCAGGGGCCTGAAAGCCAATGAGAAAGCAGGGTCCCCCAGGCGCCTCCTGAGGACCCTTCTCCTGAGGTCATCAGGGTCTGCTTCCGAGCCACCCTTCGGGTCTTCTCAGCCCCACCCCGGAGCACCCGGGCCGCATATAGCTGTCCTGACAGGTCCTCCTGAGTGATGGCTGCTGTGTGCAGACCAGGGAGGCCCTTCCGCTGTCCTGTCAGAGGCGCCAGGATCTGGGTTCACTGATGGGAAAGATCCTGGGTGTCAGAAACACGCGTGCACTCACACACATGAAATTACAAATGCACACGAGCACACACACGAGCACATATGCCTGCATACACCACACACACATGCACACACCACACACACAGAGATGCATACACATATGAAACTACAAACACACACATACACGAGCGCACACACAGGCACATATGTATACACTACACACACACATGCATGCACACACACGAGACCACACATGCACATACACAGGTACACACTACACATGTCACACACCCATACATGTGCACAAACACACAAATGCACACATGCAAGTGCACACACAGAGGCATGCACACACATGAACACACATGTGTACTCCCACATGCATGTACACACCCACACTGACACATACATGAACACGCATGCACACATATGCACGCGCACACACACCGCTCAGCAGAGCTGCCCCTGAATGCTGCCCACTCTTGCGTTGCCCCCGTGCCATGCAGGTCCTTCTCAAACCTCTGCACTCCTTGGTTTTCCAGGAAAACACTTGGTCCCAAGATCACCGGCCGCTCTCTCGCCAGCCCTCCGCTCCCACCTCCTGTCCCAGTCAGTCCCCTGAGAGGACGCCACACACAGGGGGCTTGCCAACAGCGGACATGGATTTCTCATGGTCCTGTGGGCTGGACGTCTGAGATCACTGTGTGGGGAGATGGAGGCGGGAACCCCTCCCAGTTCATAGACCCGAGCCCCCAGGTGGCAGAAGGGGCTGGGGAGCTGCGCACAGTCCCCTTGAAAGGGCCCCGACATCATCCGTGGGGCTTCCCCCTCTCAGCCTTGCCGCCTCGCCCACTGACCATCACCCAGGGGTAGCGTTTCAGCACAGAGACCCCGCCACCGCCCGCTCTGCCACTTGCGTGTTTCCCGAAGCCCTCGGCCGGGACTCCCTCCTTACGACGGCTCACTCCTCTCACTGCTCCGGCCTTAGCCTCAGGCTTCACAGCATCACAACACACCATCTGTGCTCTATGGAACCGCTGTTAACTTTCTGATTTTGAACTGATTGTGCTTTGTTTTTGTGAAACAGCAATGATATGAACTTATGACAAAACAATAAGCCTAAAATAATGCACAAAAAAAGCACAAAATAGTGATGTCAAACACATGTCCACTGTCTTAATAAACGTCAAAAAAGAAACTGCAAAGAACAAGATGCACAGTAATTTCATCTCATAATTGCAAAAGTGCTGCCAAGGTTCTGGTCCAAAAATAATGCAACAGTTGGCCTTGCTGACCCTGTTTATCATAAATATCTATTTGTAGAGTTCTTCTGACAGCCCACCATTGACCAGCATGACTTCTTTCCTATAAATAGCAAAAATATTAAATCATAAATATAATTCCAGAGAGGCATGTAATAGATAAACAAAGAAGCCATAGTAAATGAAATTAGAGTATGATTTAAGTAGCTGGTGTTATGATGAATTTAAATGATGGGTATAGTTTAGGAAGGGTTCCTACTAAATATATACTTAGAAATATGCTAATACTCTAGACATTGAACATTAAAAATTTTAAAAAGCATTTAACATGTACTCTAGTTTTTTCAATTACTTTATTATTTTTTATATTGAAGTATAGCTGATGTGCAATATTATGTAAGTTACAGGTGTGCAATATAGTGATTCACAAATTCTTAAGGATGCTCCATTTATAGTTACTGTAATATATTGGCTGTATTCTCTGTGTTGTATACTATATCCTCGTAGCTTATTTTACACGTAGCAATTGGTACCTCTAATCCCCAAACCCTGTCTTGCCCCTCCTCCTCCCTCTCTCCACAAGTGACACCGGATTGTTCTCTGTCTGTGGGTTTGTTCCTTTTTTGCTATATTCACTAGTTGCTGTACTTTTTAGAATCCACATGTTTCTTTTGGATATACGCAACCAGGAGGGGAATGGCTAGATCATGTTAGTTCTATTTGTAGATTTTTCAGAAACCTCAATGCTGCTTTCTGCAGTGGCTGCACTAGCTTACATTCCCACCAACAGTGGATGAGGGCTCCCTTTCATCCACATCCTCGCCAGCGTTTGTTATTTATGGTCTCTGTGATGATCGTTATTCTCACAGGTGTGAGAGGATGTCTTGTTGTGGTTTGATCTGCGTTTCCCTGGTGATTACTATGTTGAGCGTATTCTCACATGCCTGTTGGCCCATCTGTATGTCTTCTTTGGAAAAATGTCCATTCAAATTTTCTGCCCATTTAAAAAAATTTTTTTTGATGCTGAGTTGTATGAGCTGTTTATCCACTTTGGATATTAACCCCTTCTTGGTCATAAGATTCACAAATACTTTTATGTATAATCTAATTTCTAAAAGTCAATATTTTAAACCCCAGCCATAACAGCTAAATTGGATGTCTCCAATTTCTACTTTTTCTCATGATCACCCAGGACCATTCCAGCATTTAGTTACTAAGCGTCAGCATTGACAAAAAAGGAAATTTCCAGAAAAGTGCATAGCATGAGATGTGTTTACTTTACTTATCTCCTTAATTTTGCTGAAATTATAATGCCATTTTACTCATTTTACTACAGAAAAGTCCCCTCCTCCAAATTCCTCACTGGGAGAGAAGCCATACATATACCTTATTTATATACTGCAAGCTTTGTCATGAAAGGAAACTTGTCCTGGAAGCAGGCAGGGTCTTTGAGATGAGTCTCATGTGACTTTGGTTACTTCTGGTCCCCTCCCGACCACACTTTGCAAAGACTTGAGGGTCTTAGGAAAAACACGTTTCCCACAACAAAGCCTGACGTTTAAATGTCTTCATGCACCTGCTCTGTTGCTGTTGTTCAGTCACCCAGTCATGTCTGACTCTTTATGACCCATGAACTGCAGCACGCCAGGCCTCCCTGTCCTCACCATCTCCCAGAGTTTGCCCAAGTTCATGTTCATTGCATCACTGGTGATGCTGTCCAGCCATCTCATCCTCTGACTCCCTCTTCTCCTTCTGCCCTCAACCCTTCCCAGCATCAGGGACTTACCTGCTTTACTTCTTGTTAAGTCATCTTCCAGGTACCAAGACGGGGTCCCATCCAGATAGATGTCAAGGCAATAGCCACCAGCAGGCACGTGTGCTCAGACACACAGGTCAGTGGTGAAATCTCACTTCTATCCCAGAGGGTAAGCTGACTTTTATTTATAAAATGGTTGCCTTGAAGGGTACAAAAGGGTTAAAATCTTTATCCTACTTCTATGAATTCAAGGTGGAGGAGGTTTTAGTTCCTCTGGGTAAAGACTTCCCAGGTGGCTCAGCAGTAAAGAAGTCGCCTGCCAAGCAGGAGACGCAGGTTTGATCCTGGGAAGGAAAGATGCCCTGGAGGAGGAAATGGCAGCCCACTCCAGTACTCTTGCCTGAAGAATCCCATGGACAGAGGAGCCTGGTGGGCTACAGTCCATGGGGTCCCAAAGAGTCAGACATGACTGAGTGACTAAACCACAAAGACAAACAAGAAATCTCTAAACACAATCGTGCAACTTCATGACCTAAGAAACACCTGCATTCCACATGCAGAACCTCATGCGTCCTCCACTCACCTGTTTAAAGATGCTGGATAAGTTTGCAAATCATTGAAACCACAGTTCACATCACAACTAAGGATCAGGAAACTCCTCCAGTGGAAGCATTAACAAAACTCCTTGTGATGGTACATACGTATATGAAACTCTGCTATCCACTCAAATCTACTACTTTGGATCTTTTTTAAAATGGCAAATACAGCATTCCCTTTATATTTATAAAGTTATGTGTGCAAATGCAACTGGAGAAAATTTGCAAGTTAGGAAGACCTAATAAAAGCCCTTAATGAAATCACCACTTCATGTCTCAAAAGTAAAATAGCAACTCTTAATATAAACTCTGTTCATAAGAATCTATCAGAAAATTATTGCCCACAGCAAGCAGCAGAACACAGGAATGTGAGTTCAAACAGACCCACAAATCACTTCCGACATACTTTCACTGTGTCTGCGATGAGTTATTCGAGACTCGGGTTGAAGGTCCCAGGACACAAGGACAGACTTGGCAGAAGAAGGCCCCCATGACAGAGTATGCAGCAGCCCCCAGAACTGCCCAAGCTGTTCCCCTCAAGGGCGCTCGGGGACCCCAACTTCCAAGGAACGGAGGTGGGTGGGCACAGCCCTGGGGACCCCATCCCAGCCTGGAGAGATGATTCCAGACTCTGAGTATCTGTGGCAAGCCAGCTCTGGGCCATGATCTGACGACGTGCCTCCTTGGACCTGCTCACAAAGGAGGCCTCTCTGCCTCCTGTAAGTGCAGATGGTGAGTTTTCTGAATTGTCCTCCTGGGCGTCTTCCTTTTCAACACATTGGTCAGGCTGAAATGAGGTCATTTAATGGGCTTGGGGGCATATTCAGGAAAGAACAAGACCAAGAGTTTGACACATTTCTCACCACAGACACCAGCATCCTGGTGACCAGGAGCATCCTCCTGGGTCATCGGGGCTGAGAGCTCAACACTGACCTTGACCTTTGTACACTGGAACTGGAGCAACTGGAAATTTACAAAGCAAGATGATGCTTTAGCTCTTACTCACCAGCATCGGTCTTTGCTGAGGCTCCAGGTTTGACTAGATGAGTAAATGTTCTCCACAGAGGCGCAGAGGGTTTTATGAAGCCCTAAATACCCAAGAGCTGCTGCCTGTGCGTCAAGCAGGAGAGTCCCCCCAGAGCAATCTCCCGAAAATGCAAACTGCGGTTCCCATCCTCCAGCTCCTGGGCTTCAGGCTCCCTGCCCGTGTGTCCACTCGCCTTCCTGAGGACTCTGGGAAGAAGTGATGTTCACACTCTCTGCATCCAGAAACCCACGTCTAGAAATGCTGAGGAACCATCCTGGGGCCGCTGTTGATGACCTACGATGATCATAGCCAAGGTTCAGTCCCAAGTTGGTCCTTTCAGGGTTTCTTGGTGACAACACAGAGCTGCCTGTGACCATTTGTGATGCTATTTTTTGTTTGCGTGTTCATCTTTTAGAAACAAACCATGGTCAGAATAAAAGTCCTTTTCTTAGTAGCATTATGCAGTAGCATTTTGTGTCACTTACTATGTGCTGTGCTTAGCCATGTCTGACTCTTTGCGACCCCATGGACTGAAGTCCGCCGGGCTCCTCTTGTCCATGGGTATTCTCCAGGCAAGGACACTGAAGTGGGTTGTCATGCCCTCCTCCAGGGGTCACTTACTATAATGTAGGGATAGCCTGATGGTGCTTAAAATGTCAAGTTTACAATGAGAAGAAAGGTCTCCTCTGCCCTGGTCGTCAGGGGCAGAGGAAGAGTGGCTTTTCAGTCTAGTCACATGGGTTTGGTTACCAGGACTGCTTACCTGCCTTGGGACAGGATATAACTTTGCATTTCTTACAGAACCCTACAGCTTTCTCATCTGCAACAGGCAGATTCATTTTGGAGGTGCGTCCAGAATGAGGTACCACAGGCCTCCTCCTCACAGTGCCCATGCTGGGTTCCCGTCGCTGTCCTCAGCTGCCCTCTGGGATTTCTGCAGCCAGAAAGAACCCGTCATCCTTGCTTTCTTCTGCGTTCTCACCCTGGCTGAAGGGTGTTTACAGAGGTTCTGAAATGTAGTTGAGCGTGGAGATGGGTGGTTAGAGTGTTGGGGTGCAGTTAGGCAGTTTGGGCAAAGACATGCTAATTTGGACCAAGAAATCCCAGGGACTGTACTTTCCCTCCAGACACACAAGAACCCAAAAGTGTGCTTCCTCCTTCTTGCCCGCAGGGTCCCAGCCAGGGGGGGAGCAGGCTGGGTCCCCAGGCTGCCCTCCCCACCGAACAGAAAACAGCGCACCTCTGTCATCGGCCCCGGGGACCTAGGTTAAATGTGTGAGTGCTCCCTGGAGGGTGGGGGGAGGGGCGTGGGGGGAGGGGCGTGGGGGGACGGGCAGGAGACATGGGGGAGGGGCGGGGAGGGGAGTGACGGGGGAGGGTGGGAGAGGAAACTCGGGGGAGGAGACGTGGGGGAGGGGTGGTGGGGGAGGGGAGGGATGGTGGGGGAGGGGAGGGATGGTGGGGGAGGGGAGGGACCTTAGCAGAGAACCGCTAGGGAGCCTCAAGGAGGTTCTTAAAGAGCCTTTGGCAAAAGAGCCAGGGACAGGGAATACTTGACATCAGCTTCCTTCTTTCTAAATGTCACGGCTGTGCTCGAGGGGGTCACTGTAGGACGGGTCACAAGGCGGCGTTTGTGGCTCCTGCGCCGAGACCTAAAACAGCGAGGTCCCACACAGGGTCTCCTGGGTGCCGTCCACCTGGGAGGAGTCAGCGGCGGCGGGAAGAGACGAGGCCAGGTCGCCTCACGCGAGAACACGCCGCCTCACGCGAGAACACGCCGCCAGGCCCCTCCTGACCTCGCGGAGAGGGAGGAAGGTGAGGACCTTCGGCGCAGGCCCAGTCCTCGGCGCAGGGACCGGCCGGGACCGGCCAACGGCGGCACCTTGGAGGCGCGGCCACTGGGCTGATGCCACGTGGGCCGCTCGGTTTCGACCACAGTGGGGATGTTTACAGAAATGGGTAAGCGCTGAAATCCGGGGTGTGTGCGTGTGTGTGCATGTGTGCACGGGGGCAGGGGCTCCCTGTTGACCTGCCCAGCCCCCAGTGCAGCCGAGGAAGCTGCGGTCCTGCCGGGCGCGGAAGGCCCGGCCCACCACCCCCGCGGGCTCTGCCCCAGCCCCGCCTGACTCTGGAGGTGGGGGCGTGAACCACTGGTTTGCACACTTAAGTCTATTGCCTTGTGCTTTATCGTTCCGCTATTTCAGAAATAAACATCTCAAACCCAAATCATTCTACTCTAGAGTGAAACGTCCGTCTTCACGGTGGACAGAGGGGCGGGGGTGGGCCTGTTGGTGGGCCAGGCTCCAGTGCTCGCAATCCCCTGGGAGGGTCCTGGTTCAGTACTGGTGAAAGCCCAGTGCTCGGACCATTCTTAAAGATGCTGACGTTTTAAAAATGGCAGCGTAAAGTGACTTATCTCTTGGTTATTCCCACAATGCTCTGGCTTCTCATCCTTAAAATAGTTCTGTGCATCCAGTAATCTCTCCCACACGCTCCTGACGATGACCTCGTGACTGAGCAGGGCTCCCCTGCGTTTCCCTCCCCTTGGGGCTCCCAGGCGGAGGCGGGAGAAGTAGGAGCTGAGCCAGCGGCCGCGGGGGGCTCTGTCTAGGGAGGCTGAGGACCAGCCCTGCTCTTGCAGGAGCTCCAAATAAACCCTCTCCTTGAAAACCAAGCAGCGCGGTGAGGCAACCTGCCCCAGCTCCCCGAAAGCCAAGAGCGGAACAAAAGGGTGCATTGATTCGAGCCCAGCGCCTGCTGGGTGTGCAAGAAGGCCACCTGGCCGCACCCCAGCGCCTCCCCAGAGCCCCCCGAGCCAGAAAAGTCAATGCTGGGAGATCGTCAAGTGCATTCAGATTCCTGGGGCGTTGTCAAGGGCCCAGTGGGCCGCGAGTCCCGGAGTTGCCAGCCCCAGGGAAACACTGAGCCTGTGTTCATCTCCTGGTGCAAAAGCACAGCCGTGGCAGCTCACACCCACCAAGGCTTATTCTCCAGAATGAACAGAAAGGAGGTGCCTGACTCAGCATGAACGGGCCTTCTGCTGAATTTTGGGTGCCCTGTGCTGTTTTACAAAGTAACTGCCTTCAAGACAGTAACCTGGCCCCCACTGCCTTGCGACGAGGCTGCTTCACTGTGAGACCTTGGCTTAAAGAGGTTAGAACACTTGTTCAGGTTGCTCTGACGGCAAGTGAGGGTCTCAGACTTCAACCCGGACAGTGGCCTTAAACATAGAGAGGTACGCTCTTGTCCAAAATTGCAGCGGTGAATTTACCAAGGGAATCATTGTGTGCCTCCAAGTTCTATCATTCATCTGGTGGGTGCCCGCCAGGATCAACAAGGCCAGCTGACTCCTTCGAGAGGCCCAAGTTTCCTCTGAAGAAGCAGGTTATATTTTAGGGAATCTCCTCATGAGAAAAAGCATTTAGAAAAAGAAACCAGACTCCAAGTAAAATTGGAAATGAAATACTGGGGCATAAAGCACTGCATGACAGAGTTAATCCCCCTACGGCACTTAGAGCTCCTAAAATGTGATTAGAAACAAGACAAATGGCCCTGAGAATAACGGGCATTCTTTGTCCTTTGTTTGACCAATAGGCGGCCAGAAGAGCAGGTCCCAGGAGCCAGGCTGGCAAGAGCTGGGGAGTGTCTCTCCATAACTGGAAGACTGATGAGCTGTGAGGAATACCATGCAGCTACATTCACGGTTCCAGTGACGGCAGACTCACACAGAGACGGGGACCCTGCGTGCCCGCTGATGGTGACCCTTCTGTAACAAACAGACCGGAAGACCATGGGAGCTGCCGTCAGGGGCTGTCAGCTCCACAGTAAACCACGCTTGAACGTCTCCAGAGTTTGCAGGAATTCTCCTTTTTGGTGGGTGCGTGCATGCTAAGTCACTCAGTTAGATTGACTCTTTGTGGCCCCATGGACTGTATGTAGCCTGCCAGGCTCCCCCGACCATGGAATTTCCCAAGCAAGAATACTGGAGAGGAGTGCCATTTCCTACTCCATGGGATCTTCCCGACCCAAGGGTCGAACCCGTGTCTCTTGTGTCTCTTGCATTGGCAGGCGGTTCTTTAATGCTCTGCCACCCGAGAAGCCCAAACAGCAGATCATTTTGTTTTTCGGTCATGCCTTGCAGCACGTAGGCTCTTAATTCGCTGGCCAGGGATTGAATCCTTGCCCCTTGCATTGGAAGCCTGAAGTCCTAACCGCTGGACTTTTGTGTGTGACTCTGTAGTATTTCATCACATGGATGGATTCATGTCAGCACGGCCCTAATCAAGATGCTCATAACAAAGCGCACAGCTCATCTTTTAGGGGGGTTGTGTCCATGTTTCCCAACTAGGGAGACATCAAGGAAAACAAACCTCAGAGTGAAGCACGGATCTGACCCCCGTGGAACCAGAAGGGGCTGGAGCCCGTTTCTGAGCACCAGCGAGTGGGTGGCGGGTCGGGGCAAGGAGGCAGGAGGGAGAAAGAGGAGGCACGGACCTTCTTCCACCTCTTTGTTTACCTGAAATCAGCACCTTTCCTTACTTAAAAATACTGAAACCCAGGAACTATATTCAATACCTTGGAACAACCTATAATGGAAAATAGTCAAAAATACATACATATTTATATAGATACATATGTATAGCTGAATCACTTTCTTGTACACCTGAAAAACGACATTGTAAACCAGCTACACTTCAATTTAAAAAAAAATGGAAACCCAACAAATAAGCAAGAAGTCAAACGAAGAGCAATTATTGAAAGGAATGAAAATTTCCACATGGGATCACAAGGCCGAAGGTGGAGGGGTCATGGGAACTGCCCAGAGCCTCGGAACCTACCACTTGGGGCTTCTCCCATGCTGGGCATTTCAGCAGAAAGTCTCTGGGGCCCTGAATTCAGAATTCCGGAGTGTTCCAGGAAGGCATCTGTACTGCAGAGAGAAACAAGAAGAGGAAGCTGCCTTCTCGGGGGGCTGCTCTGAAGACAGGGCCGTCCCATCCCTCCCCACGAGCCCGCCGCCTCCGGGCCCCCAGGCTGAGAGAGTCCAGGACACCAGCTCATGCTGTGTCTGCAGGGTCTGTGCATTAGTCTGCAGAAGCAGGCTGTTTCCCTTTGTTCTGATTCAGCCGTTTGTCTTCCAGTTGGGTCTGTAGGGGGCTATTCGTCTGTTGAGGCAGAGTTGGTAATTTAACCAAAAATCCTGCCAGTTCCTCCCTCAGCTCTCGAATTTCCTTCCCAAAACCTGCTGACCCCTCTGGAGGAGCCCAAGCAGGTGCTCACCTGAGACAGAGGATCCCGGTGTGGCTACACGGGTTACCTCACCCACATACATGAGCCCATAATTGTAGCATCTTGAACTGAACTGAACTGAGCATTAACTAGGTATATGAGAAATTATTTCATTTTTCAGTGAGACAAGATCGATACAGTGACTTATCCAAGTTAATTAATCACTGGCAGAAAAAGACTGAAGTGACCTCCCCCACAATTTATCTTCCTCTGCAGTTTTCTTCTATATGTGGACTCTGGGATAACTACAGTGCTTATGTGAAAAACTCATAGAGAAGAAAAATAAGAGACCAAGTGTTTGCAGGGCAACAGAATGAAAGCAGTTTTGTAAGTAATAAAGAATTTTATTTAAAAGTTGTAATTATTTATTAAAATTCATATTAATAGCATTTCTAGAGTAGTTCTTAATATCTGAAATCCATTTCAATGAACGATATTTCTCTTGTGCATAGGATGTGCAATAGGATTGTGCAAATGATGGTTCCTAATATTACCATCAGTAGTTGGTCTCTTTGGTTCTCCGCTATACCTCACTTTTAAATCCTATTTCTTGCCAGCCAGCTGTCTGCCTCCAAGCAAAGCAGGGTGCTTCCCTGTCCCCCACTGGCCTCTGGGGGTCCTACATGCGAGGAAGAGCGCACTTGCCCTGAGACCCCCGGGAGCAGAGCAGGGCCGGGTCCCAGATCACACCTGCCATGGCCCCGGCCCAGGCCCGCAGGGACCATGGAGAAGGTCCATGGACAGCGTTCCGACGAGGCATGCAAATCCAGTCTGCTGACTCAGGGCTCATTTTAGTCACATCTGAGCCAAGCTGAGCTCAGAAAGACAGGCTCGGGGAGAGAGCCGGGCCTCTTCTGACAGTCTGAGCTTCCAGTGTGCAGACGACAGTGTGTGAAACCTGAGAACGGCATTAACTGCGGCCTCTCGCTACACCCTGCCCACCAGTGGCCTTGCCCGCTTTTCCCATTAAAGCGTGTCTCAGCCCACCGTATAATCGTGTGCATTCACCTAGAGCACAGAGGTCTCAGGAAATGAAGAAAAAGCAAAATAAAGAAAAGAAAATGCATGCAAAGATCTTTTGAGTAAAAGACTGTTAATAAACATCAATGGTTAACATGTCTATGTAATCTCTCATTCTTTTGAACTAAACTTTTTCTTAATACAATGATAAGGAATTCTATTAGGTGATACTGATGGTGACTAGTGAAGGACAGACAGGAAATGCTCCCCAACTGTGAAGCCAACTTCATGCTCCTTCTTTGCAACTCCAGGAGGTTTCAGTATGATTTTCATTAATGAAAACACATAATATTAATATTAATAGGTATTATTTATCAGTGCCAATGATTGACAGTCATTCCATATTTCCCTCTCTTTATGGAACAGTTATAAAGGAACATTTCTGAACCTCTGAAACCAGAGGACAGAAGGGGTTAATGTTACTGTAAAATTGCTTTATATATATACACACATACCATATCTATATTGTATATATATATACACACACACACACACCATTTCCACCCTCTGGGTGCAAAGATTTTCATTCTTCTAAAAATGTAAAAAGAAAATCCCCTTTCTTTCCCTCGTGTCAACTCTTGTGCTGCAGAAAATTTTCTACTAAAAACTGCAAACAAATTTCCCCCACATGTGCCCCTGGTGAGGTGACCAGCCCCATTCTGGGGCAGGAAGGCAGTCTGTGGTGTGCCCAGGAGACAGAGTTACAGGGCTTCTATTTCTGTAGATGTGACTTTCAGGGAACCTACTCAGACACGTTTCCATATTCAGGAAACAGCACGAACAATGTATACTGAAAGACGGCCTCACTCACGAACAGTATCCACACTCCCTCCTTGGGCTGGTCGAGGCCTCCCAGCCACGGCTCGGGGACCGGGAGCCTGGAGGACACGGAGGTCCGGCAGGCTCTGACCTGAGCCCGGGTCCCTGTGCAGCACTAGCTGAAGGCTGAGAGAAGCGGAGGATCTCCAGAGACCATGGACAGGGCTCAGCAACAGGACGGCAGCAGGGACGCCCCTCTGCAGCACCCCTCAGGGGCGACGGTTCTCTGACTAGGAGACAAGCCTGCATACCAAGGGGAGGAGCTCTTGAGGGGAGGGAGGCAGGGGCTGTGGGAGATGAGACGCAGACAGAATCTCAAAGCACAGGCCCCCCTTACATCCTGAAGGTCAGTTTGAAAACAACTCAAAAACCACTTGGTAGCTTTAAATAAATTTTTTTTGGTAAATGATCTGAAAAGGATTTAAAAACACATGTGTTTAAGATCCTCAAAGAGGCACAGCAGGAAAGGGCATAGCCTAGAATGCATAGGAGCCCCAGACGAGAGGACACGTCTGCATTCAGGTATGCACCCATCACCTGAAGAAGCAGGTGTCTGCAGCAGGCAGAGGAGCTGGTTTGTACAGCTCCCAGGAGGATGCATCCAACCTAGAGCTTTATACCCACCTCAAGTATCTTTCAGTAGAGCAGCTTGAATGAGGGCATTTTCCAGGGGGGGAAACCCTGAACTTAGTCCCTGCAAACTGGGGTTGAAATCATTATTACTGCAGGCACCTAGCAAGAAGAAAACTGGCCCAGAAGTAGTGAGACAGCTGAAGAAAGCAAGCTGAGCAAAGTGACAGCTGGAACCTCTTGGCAAAGCTGTTTTTGTGTGTTTTATTTGCAGAATATGTTAGCTGTGAGTGAGTTGCCATTCCCTTCTCCAGGGGATCTTCCCAGCCCAGGGATTGAACCCAGGTCTCTTGCATTGCAGGCAGATTCTTTACCATCTGAGTCATGAGGGAAGCCCTTATTCGCAAGGGCAGAACTTAGGTGTCAGCAGGGCCACCTCCCTGGAAGGTTCCAGGCCCTTTGCCGCTCTGGTGACCCAGGTGCCCTTCCATCGCCCCGTGGGGCTCAGCCTGTGTCTTCCTGCGGTCCTCCCACTGCGTCCGTGCCATAAGCACGTGGGAAAGCAGTCATGCTGTGTTGGGCCATGTGATCGCTTCATGCTGACTGCCTCTGTTAGAAGCTGCTGTCCGTATGATCAAATATTCACAAATGATAGAAAGAAAATCTTTCCACTTTCCTAAGTACTGAGGGTTAGGAATTCAATATTCCATTTTGGTAAGAAGGACACAGTTCTACCCACTACCCCCTCTTCATGTACTTCATGCTTTGCCTTATATTTTACCTTATCCAATGTTATCGTTGTCAAAGCAGAGCTTTGTTATCGCTTTCCTTCCACTTAGTTTCAAGCTAGTTTGTGTTTCTTTATGTTACTAATGGTCCCCATGAGCAGCATAAAGCTGTATTTTTCATTCAAATTTTATAAAAATGCTATTCAATATTTCAAAAAAAACTTTTATGTGTTATATGAAGTAAGACAGCTCCATTTATGTTTATTGGGATTACCAGTGCAATTGGAATCGTTTTATCCCACACTTTACACTTGCCTTCTTGCTCCTTCTTCCAGCTTGCTTTGGGATGGGGAGTTTGTTGTTCTAGATGCTCCTGACAACACCACATCCCCTTGTTTGCCTCAGTTGCTTTAAGCACCACATTTATACCCATTTCCCACCTTGAGGGTTTCACCCTGTGTGTCTTTGATTCCTCAACTTCATCTGAAGCTTTTATTTATTTTATATGTATGTTCTACTTGCACTGATACCCTAAGGTATCCATTCTTTCCTAATACACTAGATGTGTTTTATAAGCTGTAAAAAAAGTTTTATATTGTACTACCTTGACTGAGGAAGAAATGAGCCTTTGACAGAAGGAAAAGTATCCCATAAACATTTATTAAACCTAAATTAGCCACACTAATTTGTCAGGAAATGATAAAAGAGCCTGCCACATCACTTTTCAGTCTTTATCAGCATCTTTAGCCACTACCTTTGAGAATCTTAATGTACCTTCTCTAACTGGAAATATGAAGTCATGTAGAGGTGGCTTATGTGTCCACAATTCAAATTTTCAGGATTCATTTCTGCCTGAGTTAGGTAACATCAAGCGGTAAATAATTTTTAAGAACTAAACAGTCTCTAAACACTGCTTTATTTGCATGGCCTACAGAGCATTCAGTAAAGGCAATAACTTTTTCTCCCTAAATGTTTTCATGATGTTTTAAATACTTTGGATTTACTAAATACTTGAACACATTTGGTTAATCAGTATCTCTCTGCCCCTTAATCTCTAAATGCAAGTGGGCTTTAAAGGAAATTATGACTCATATGTTTCTAATTCCTATATTCGTACTGAAACTTATCTAAATGTTGCTTTGTAATACTTATCTGATGTTCAAGAGTTTTTGAACTTTTAACTGTTTTCCCAAAGTCAAGACCTTATGTTTGGAAAAACAATTAGCTGGAAATCCTACATATTTCAACTCTGAACTCATAAGGTTTGCAAGGACTTTTATACATGAGGAAATGTTATTCTCTGCAAATAGCTGGGGATTAAATCATTGAATTCCATTTTTCCTCGTGGGAGTAGGTAGGGACCAAGGGGATGCAGTGGGAGGGGAAGGTGTGGCAGGTTTGTGCTGAGACTGGGACAGAATTTCAGGAGATGGGAGTGTGAAGCTGGGGGCCATCTGTCTGGGCCTCTGGGCCCTGGGGTGGTGGCCAGTGGGGTCCAGGGGGGTCCAGGTGGGGTCCGGTGTAGGGGAGTCCAGTGGGGCTGGGCTCGGGAGTGGCCAGGACGGTTTCATTTCTTTGGTTCGGTTTGATCTGGGTGCATCGGGTCTCAGCTGTGGCACATGGGGTCTTTCGCTGCAGAGCCTTGGCTTCTCTCGAGGGCGGCTCTCGGGCTCAGCAGTTTGCAGCCTGACTACTCGGTGTCCCATGGGATCTCAGTCCTCCAACCAGAGACGGAACCTGCGTCCCCTGCAGTGCAGCGCGCATCCTTAGCCCCTGGACCACTGCAGAAGTCCCTGGACCGGGGCCCTGACTGGATCTCTGCAGCACCACGGCCCTTCCAAACGTTCTCATGTTGGGTTTGAAGGGCAGGTGCTGCTTTTCAAGATGTGAGAGGTCCGGATACACGAAGGCTGGGGGAGTATGACAGACTCTCCTTACAGGAGAGGTGTGTTATTAGTTCCTTCCCAGCCGTGGAAGAGGGCAGCAGGCTCAGGGGCTAGGAGGACTTGAAAAGCTTTCTTTTCAGTTGCCCTTGAACTAGAATTCCTCAGGGAGGCCTGGGCTTCGGAGGAGAAAATTAATGCAATAAACAGCATATATAAAGGTGCCTCACACAGAGAGAGGGGCTTTTCCTCTTCCTCTTTATCTCTTCCGCACACACACACACACACACACACACACACACGCACATGTCTTACTTCACGTAAAGACCCACGGGGTCCTGTTAGGCCTCCGTGTCTGTCTCCTCTGCACACCGTCCTCACTGTCCTTCCAGGTGAGCTGCCGAGGAGCTCTGTCCACGGAGGTGATGGCTGATGGTCACCCGGTCTCCCAGGTGGCTATGTCCACGTTACCCTGGACACCCAGAGCTGGCGGCCACAGGAAAGACAATGGGATGAATCCTAGACCCCCCGGTGCGTAGCTCTGTGAACCTGGGTAAGTAAACCACACTCACAAGCTCTGTCTCTCCTTATTTGAAAAATGCAATTAATAACCCTTATCTGGTCTGTTTCAGGGTTGATTTTGCTGAGTTTTTGCAAAAGGAAGTCATAGACTCCAGGGCTCTGCCAACGCCAGGTGACACCGCACTTTTGTTGCTGGAGGCGCCCCTCCCGCCCCGGGGCCCCTGCCCGCCTGCCCCCCGCCCCCCACGTCATCCCACTGGACGGACGGAGGTAGAGGTCTCTCTGCAGGTCCAAAGGGTGCCTGGAGTCAGACCTGCCTGAGGACATGTGGCCCCCACACCTGTAGGTGAAGCGTTTGCTCTTAACTGACCCATGTAAACTCGCCGGTTTCTGGAAATTTGTCTCAGAGGCAGGGTTAGCTCCTCCCCTGCCAGGATGTGCCTGGTGCTTGGTGATTGCCCCATTCGGGCAGCTCTGGACGGACCTGAGCACGCGCTCCCGCCCCCGCCTCGCACAGACTGAAGGCGGGAGCAGAAGGGGACGACAGAGGATGAGACGGCTGGATGGCATCACCGACTCGATGGACATGAGTTTGGGTGGACTCCGGGAGTTGGTGATGGACAGGGAGGCCTGGCATGCTGCGGTCCATGGGGTCGCAGAGTCAGACATGACTGAGTGACTGAACGGAACTGAACTGAATACACATATACACAGACAGATACACACAGATACACAGACATACACACAGAGACACACATATATGCACACATCCATCCATGCACACACTATCCGTCTCTTTCTCTGCACGACTGTGACTGGTACAGTGAGTAAGAAACAGGTTGAATCTCTGCTGAGGGGCCGCCTGCTCCAGGTCGCGACCTGGACAAGACGGGGGCCCCCTTGCTGGGTTGATCTTGACGGGTACACAGCAGAGACTTGATGCACATGTGAGGACCGAACGTGAGGACAAAGCGTAGACCTCACACTCGTCTGTGGCTCCTCACGCAGGCCAGGAGCAGGATGGGGGTCAGGTATGTACCTGAGGACCCACGGAGGGCTCTTGTCAAATGTTCTCAAAACCACCCACTTTGAGTTGCAGGGAGCGGTCTCTGGTCCACCCGTGCCCTCCCCAGGCTCGGGCTTACCCTGCAGGAGCCGCGGGTCCACCTCTCTCTCGAGGGGCTGGTACATCATGGGCCGGCCTGCAGCAGGGAAGCAGGAAGGCCCAGACGTGTGGGAGCCGTGGGCTCCTGGGGACCCGTCCCTGTTCAGACGAGTCAGCCTTGGCTGGGGCTGCGGACACAGGACTCCAGTCAACGGCAGCTGCTTCGCTGACCTCTGGGAGCCTGGCTCACAGAACACCCTGCTTTGCAACGTGGGAGAGCGGGACACAAACATGTAGGAGACCCGAAGGAGTCGCAAACCCCAGGGTGGATGGATCAGGAGTCCAGGGCCAGCCGGGGCCCTGGCTTGGTGATGCCTGATGCTCCCTGGAGATGAAGGCTGTGCGCGGGGCGGGCAGCTGGGCAAGAAGGAGCTTCTCTGCTCTGGAAGGAACCCCTGGCCTGAGCCCCCTCCTGCTCTCTGACCTCACTTACATCCTTGGACAGAAAGCAGACCCTGCCCCGGCCCCTCCTGGCTGACCTGGCCGACGCCCCACCCAGCTCAGGAAGGCAGGCTCTGTCCTTCACGAAGGCCTTCAAAAGTTATTCTGTCACTTCAACTCTGAGCACCATTTTCTGATGGAGATATAATTGATCCGTATGTAACTGCACACAGCACTTAACCACATACACCCTGAGCCTGACCTAAGTACATGGCATATCCAGACGCTCTTTATGGGTGAATCCCCAGCGACATTCCCTAACTGGGCAACATTCCCTAACAGACCCTTCCCACCACCAAATCCTTTCACCTATTTAAAAGAAACTAATGCGACCTCGACTCCTGCCATCTGATGGGAATTCTGTAGCCCAAGCCGAGAGTCAGTACAAGAAACCAGTTCAGAAGTGAGCGCTTTAGCTGTGTTTGGCTTCAGCCTAGCTAACCTCTCTGGCGCCCAGCTTTCTGCACGACCTGTCCTTGCCTTTCACGTAAATGTTTCAGTATAATGTCAAGGAAACAGAGAGTCCGACATTACTATTTCACTGCTGGCTTTGTAGCCGGGCATGAGAGCATTTGAACATGAAAAGAGACCTAAGAAAAATATACATTAATGCTCATGTGATAATCTAAGCCGTATGCTTCACGTTTTACATACATGATTGATGCTAACCCAAAGCAAAGTTCCATTTAAAACAATCGCAGCTGTCAATGAGCACTCATTTCACATTTGCATGTTTTAAAGGATTCCAGGGCAGTGGAATATGGAACTCATTGTCTTATAACCATTTTCTCTTGTGATCCCATAATGCCGTGTAGCTTTTGAAATAGCCCACAAGAATGAATTTGCCCCGGGATGAGTCACCCTGGCCTTCAGGCTCACGCTCAGCCGATTGTTTTATGTTGGAGATATTACTGAGTCATGATGGAATTACATAAATTGTATCTGGGGACGCCTCCGAGGACCACGGGATAGTCAGAGTTTGAGCTTGATTATTGTCCCCGGAGGGGAGGGGAAGGAAGGCCGTTACAAATCCCTGATGAGCTGATGCTCTTGACGGAGCCCCCCGTTTAACCAGAGACAGACGGCTTCGCTGGAGTCAGGCAGGATGAGGACTCCATCCACACGAGATGCTAGGCGCCCTGGATCCCAGCGAGGCCAAGCGTTTCTGGCCACGCGGGGCGTGCAGAGCCGCAGACAGAGAGCCGGGTCCCCGGGCCCAGGGAGCAGGCTCTGAGGGGGCCCAACACACGTCCCCAGGGAGTCACGGCTCCCGGACTGACCGGACACGCGCCTCTAACCATCTCCCTGGAAACCAGGCAAAACTCGGCCGAGAAAGCAGGGCCTGTCTTCGCCTTTCTTCCCAGAATCCCACCAGCTCAGCTCTGACCTGACTTCCTAACCCTTCACCACGATGAAACCAGAAGGAACCTACAGGGCTCCTCAGCTGAGATGAGATAGCGCAGAGAGAGGGAACTAGAGTTTCATCAGGGAAGAATTTTGCTGGGATGCTGTCAAAGGATGGGGCCTCTCAGGCCTCAGTCTCTGAGTGGTTGGTTGGTTCTGAAGGAAGGCAGGGGTCGGACAGGCAGGGGAATGAAGGCAAGATAAACATCATTAACTCAGATAACATCTCGCCCCAGAGGCACCGGGACCCTTGGTTGTCAGGGACCCCAAGCACAGTAGGCTGTCCGTGATGTGGCTGGCTGTTCAGATGCAACAAGGCTCCAGCGAAAGGACTTCTAACAGGGTCTATTTGGTAGAAGTGAGTTATGCAGAACCTTCAGCTTTTAGGAAATAGCTACTTTTTTAGCTCTGTTGCTGTTGTTTAGTTGCTAAGATGTGCCTGACTCTTTGTGACCCTATAGACTGCAGCACACCAGGCTTCCCTGTCCTTCACCATCTCCTGGAGTTTGCGCAAACTCATACCCATTGAGTCAGTGATTCCATCCAACCATCTCATCCTCTGTTGCCCCATTCTCCTCCTGCCTTCAGTCTTTCCCTCTATCAGGGTCTTTTCTAATGAGTCACCTCTTCCCATCAGGTGGCCAAAAATTGGAGCTTCAGCTTCAGCATCAGTCCTTCCAAAGAATACTCAGAACTGATTTCCTTTAGGATGGACTGGTTGGATCTCTTTGCAGTCCAGGGGACTCTGAAGAGTCTCTCCAGCACCACAGTTCGAAAGTATCTACAGATCAAAGACTTCTGGGAATCACTACCGAAAAAAAAAAAAGAAGATTAAAATGCACAGTTTGCTATTTCCTTCACCATCGAAATGTTTACAGATTAAATAAATAAAGCTACTCTATCAGGCAAACCTTTAAAAAGTTTATTGTCATAGGGAATGAAAATTTTAAAATGTGTTATGAAATTAGGTTTTGCTTAAAACCTTTGGACATAAAACTTACAGGGAGAAATTCATCAGGGGTATGGTTCAGATTTCCTCATTCAGTTGAAATCTACCATTGACCTGCAGATAAATGTTGGTTTCTCCTTCTGTGTTTCACAGAGCGTTCCCGGTCCTGCGTGGGGACCTTTAACGTAAACAGTTTGTCTCCGTGGAGGGGAAGGGCTGAGGTGCATCAGTCCGGGGGTCTCAAGTGCTCAGGACGGCGTGCCGGGCAGGGCGGGGTTTGATCCGGGTGCCGGTTCCGGTCACGCACCTGGCCTGACACGGTCTGCTGTCCACGCTCCGGTCCACTCCCCATCGAGATTGCCCACTGGCGCTTCTTTCTGTCCTTGTCATGACACGCAGACCCCGCTCACCCCACTGCTTCAGTTTGTACCCGCTGCGTCTTCACCCGGCCCTCCGAAGCTCACTTACTCCTCTCACTTCTCGATGAGCTGACCTCCAAATGGTCCACTTAGAGAACCCGCCATGAGGGGACTGTTTGGGTCCCCTCTCCCAGGTTCCCATGTCGGAGACTTCACCCCAGTGTGACAGTATCGGAGGGGTCTCAGCTAACTACAGTGCTGTCAGGACTGAACTGGATTGCAGGACAGCCACGCGGGGTCCAGGGCGTTTGCTGGTGAAACCACGTGCTTGGTGTCGGGAGTGCTGTGAGTAATGACAGTGCAGACTTTTTGTGGTTGTTTCATATTTTCCTGCATCGTCTGTGATAAAACAGGGATGGATGAAGAGAACAGGACAGAGTGGAGAAGCAGAACGGTCAGGTGACAGAAAGAGGTTGAGGCTGGTCAGATGGGCCCAGACTAGATGCAGAATTAAAGAGACCTGTGGCTAAGGGGCGGGGGCTGATGGAGTTTCTTTGTGAAAACAGGGAGAACATCCCAGGATGAAAGAAGTGAGTGGATGGGAAAGCAGTGAAAGGGGATAAGCATGATTTTTCATGGTAATGCTTGGGCCACACAAGGCACCGTGCCCACCCATCAACCAGCCAGGCAAGTGGACAAGCTCCAGACACCCCCAGACACCTACCTAGTGCCCCCAACATGCCAGCCTCTGCTTTGGGAGCTGGAAACTCATGAGTGAGAGGGGAGGAAGCTCTGCCCTCCTTGACTCCTGATCAGGAGGCGGCTGAGGCCATGAGCGATAAACACACACATCAGTAAATGTGCACTCTGTCCTGAGGAGGAGCAGCTCCAGTCCACGATGCTGTGGAGGGGGGTGGTTAGGGGACGGGGTGGGGGGTGTCACTGATTGCACACCCTCCTGAAGAGGAGACGCTCCAGGCCCGCGATGCTGGGGGGTGTGTGTGTTGGGGAAGGGAGGGTCAGTGATCACACACCCTCCTGAGGAGGAGACGCTCCAGACCCGCGATGTTGGGCGGGTGGTGGGGTCACTGATCATGGAGTTAAAATCATGAGCTTCTGGAGGAGGTGGCCGTTCACAAGACCAATGGCTCTGAAGGCCCCGCAGTGGCCCCAGGGGGATGGACATGAACCGAGGGTGATGTGGTGACCACAGGGATGTCCCTTCCCAGGAGCAGCGTGGTGGCTGGACCAGAGTGGCTTCACCCAGGTGGGAGGAACTGTCTTGGGCTCCCCCGGCAGAGGGGCTGAGGGCTTGCATCTCTGACCGGGTCTGAGGAGGTGTGGACCGTGCTCACGGCTGGTGGAAAGAAAGCTTCCAGACCCAGGCCAGCCAGTCCCAGGCCAGCCAGACCTGGCCTCACAAACCGAGCCAACCCTGAGAAAGCCGTGTTTCCTGGGTCCCGTTCTGATCATCCGGTGGAGACCTAGGGGGAGAGGGGAGGACACGCACCGAGGCTGGGAGGGAGGAACTCCCCGGACCGCCTGCTGGGGCCCCAGGCCAGAGGCGGCCGGCCGGCCCGCCACAGGGCCCTCCTGCCCGTCCCCCTGTCCTGCTCTAGAGTGACTGACAGCGCCCCCACTGAGCTGGGAGCTCTGTTCCCCGGACGTTCCCCAGACAGAGCTCTGGGGGCCTCAGAGAATTAGGGCCAGAGGAGGGGGGCCAGGGTGAAGATGGGCTCTTCTCAGCTGGGAGCCCTGCGAGTGGAAAAGAGGATCTGCCATCATGGGAGGGAGCCAGGTGACAGGGAGGGTACAGGGGGCCCAGAGCTGGCGAGGGGCAGGGCCCACCGGGAGGGGGAGGGCAGGACCCCACCCCCACCCCCACCCCGCCACCAGCGGAGAGAAGAACTTCTGCCCAGGGGCCCAAGGGTGGGGCAGAGAAAGGCCCCATCATGGCCTTGGGGTGAGGAAGTGGCCAGCTGGACTTGTGAAGGGCACGCTGCGTGTCAGGGAGGGTGGGGGCTGGAGGGGTTGAAGGCGGGCCCAGAAGAAGCTGTAGAATCCTCCTGGAGGAAATCAAGGTGGAGGAGACACCGATGGGCCCAGCGTCATCGGAGGGGGAAGCCACGTGGACTGATTTTCTCATCTCCAGGTACACCTCACTGCCTGGGCCCCAGCACAGGTCCAAGACATCTGGGTTCTCTCAGCTCCGGGGTTCCACCTGGCAAGGTTCACAGAGCATGCTGCAGAGGCTGGGGATGTTTCTAAGTGGGCAGTTCTGAGGACAAACCAGAGTCTCTGCCCTGAGCCGAGAGGAGAGCTAGGGTCCGAGTGAGGACAGGCAGAAGAAGTCTGGATGGGCCGTGGCCAGGACCAGAAGGCCATTCCCATGGTTCCCTCGATCCAAGAGGAGCAGAAGCTGTGAAAGTGGACTCAAGGGCTTTGGAGCCACTCGTAGGGATGGTGGGGTCTCTGAAACATCTGCAGCAGAAATAACCAAGGAGGAGACAGGTGTGAAGGGACCTGGGCGGAGGGGACTGGGATGTGGCTGTCGAGGAAGGCGTGCAGTGACTGGGAAGCAGCTGGCATCTCCAGGGGTCTCAGAGGTGGGACGGATGGCAGAAAATCAGGGCCTTCCTACCAGAGGAGGGAGTGGAGGGGGGGCGTGTAGACAGGACAGCACTGGCCCTGCCCTCGGAGAGGTTGCTCTGTAGCCTCATGGGTCAGACATTAATGCTCTTCTTTTCCAGGGAGGATACTGATGCTCAGAGCTGCCGGGAATCCTGCCCAAGGTCACAAACTCCTAGGGCAAAGTGCGAGTTCAACTCGCCCACCCCTCCCCAGGTCCGCGGTCCCTCACGGGAAGGCCTTGGGCTCCTGCTGCTCCTTCCAGAAAAGGGCGCGATTCACCCTGAGCACTTGGCACACACGAACGGAGCTCTGTTCTGCCCCACTTGCGGCTCTGGAAAGGCAACAGAGAAGAGAACGTTACGACTGACAAGAGAGAGGCAGGCGGAGGACACCGGGTCGCGGGTCCCCCACGGGAGCACTGGTCAGGACCCTCGGGTCCCAAACCAGGAGAGGTCGTGTGGCCAGGGTCCACCTCGAGCTCAGATGCGTGGGTCTGGCTCAAAAGAGGAAGCATCCGAGTCACACGTGGTTTAATGGATTGAAGATGCATCCAGTCTATAATCAGATAAGGGTCTTTTGGGCCCGTGGCCAGAGCATAGCCATCTATGGACTTTTCAGCAGCCTGGAGGTGACCAGGTGACCAGCTGGGACTGGTGAACGGGCTTCCTCTCCAGGTTTTAGTTATGTGATCGATCTTCATTTTAAAGTTAACATGCGTTTTATCAACAAGATGGAACACAGTCTCCATGCCCCACTCTCCCAAGAAGAAACTCTGGAAAATGTACCTGTTTGGCATTTGACAAAAAGATGAGTTAGTCTACATTTTTTCAGTCATGAAAACCTAAATAACATGAAAAATAGCAAGCCCACTGCAAATTTAGTAAATGACATGTTTGTGTCTGAGTTAGAATATGAAAAATAGAAAAATCAAAAGATGACAGTTGTTGTTAACTAAGAGAAGATTATGTGAAGAAGATAAGTGAAGACAATGGAAATAAACTTACTGAGAAGGAAACATTAATCATGAAGGAGGTTTTTATTTGATGTGAACTGTGACCTACAGACAATTCTTTGCTGAATCTGAGGTTTTCAAATGGTGGCCATCGTGACCTGATTTAATTTCATAAGTGATGTTATTACAAATATGATCTATGGTGCCTAGAACTATATCCTGTACTTGGCACGTGGATTTTCAAACTTAAAAGGAGAAATAACAGATGGATGTGTTCATCTCAAAATTTACAAGTAAAGGAATTCTCAACAGCCCTTAGGGAGCTACAGTGAATTACTGCTTAACTCCCCAACACAAATGCAAATAAAAACAACCATTTGGAAATGATTGGTTTCGGGTTTGGGGGAGAAGGTGGAATTGTTCACATTTGGGTGACGGAAGAGTCAAACTGATTTACCAGTGCGGAGATTCTTTTCTGAGGTTAGACTTTGTGGTGTGACGGAGGCTGGTGATGGTGACGGGACTTGGAGGCACCGCAAAGAGAGTGCATCACTCCTCGCACGCTGGGGGGCCAGGGGTAGGCGCGGATCTCTGAAAAGCTTCATCACCAAAGTTGCCAACTATATCCTGCTCATATTTTCTTTTCCCTGGAACATGTCTTGAGAGTAGCAATAATGATAGGACATAACTCATTTCTCAAGATTTCATTGGATACACATATCTTCCAGGCAAATACTGTCTTCCAGGAAAAAGTAAAAAATAACTGGCAGGAGAGTTAGAGAGAAAGGGATGAAATGGAAGACAGACTCTTACATCAAACCTATTGATTATTTAACATGTTGCTGGCATAATGGGCCTGTTTTCATCCAACCCAGCAGGAGTCTTTGGGCCTTTCGTGTGATCCCTCCATGCTGTGGTGAATAGACCTGCCCTCGTCACAGGCTCTGCTTCGAGGACCTGATGGGACAGACATGAGCACATTTAGGCAGGTTCCATCACCCAGGGACAGCGTTTCTGGTTTGTTCCAGATCAGAAAATGTCAAGGACTGTGGGGTCACCAGAAGGAATAGCCTTTCCTTACGGGTATGAACATCAGCGTTGCTATTAATACATTCTGCTTTCATTTTATTCCTCCTTCCCAAGCTGGGGGTGGGGGGACTTGCATTTAAGGCTCAGGGAGCTTAGAGTCGGGCTTCCCAGGTGGCGCTAGTGGAAAAGAACCACCTGCCAATGCAGCAGACGTAAGAGATGTGGGTTCGATCCCTGGGTTGGGAAGATGCCTTGGAGGAGGGCATGGCAACCCACACCAATATTCCTGCCTGGGAAAACCACAGGCTGAGGAGCCTAGCAGGCTACAGTCCGTGGTGTTGCAAAGAGCCAGAAACAACTGAGGTGGCTGAACACGCACACACGAGTAACAGAGTCAGTGTCAGAAAGCCCGAAGTCGTTGGCAGAAGCCACTCCAGGTCACATGCGCTCCGTTCAGCACCACCAACCACTCTTAAACCCTTTTCAAAACACATTTAAATGATTTATTTTATCTTACTTCTAGAAATATATTTCTTTTATTATAATAGGGCTCAGTTAATAATATCGCTCACCAAATTAGAAAGAGCATTTAGATGAAAAAGCAGAGTTGGACACATTTAAAGTAATGAAACAGTTTTCTGGTCTAATATTCAGAGCATCATGAATATGCAAATTTAAACTGAAACATTCAAGGTGGTTCCCCCAGGGCGCACTTACAAGATCTTAAGAAGGAGTAAAATGACACTTCTCTGAACTACAACAGCCACAGTAGACTGGAAGGGCAACACGTGAGCAGTCTGGTTGGGAGTATAAAAATCCATCTTTTTAAACAAAGAAACAATCTATTGACTGAGCATAACTTCAACTGCTGGAAATCAAATCTTTGTTTTGAAGGTAAAATATTAATAACAAGGTGTGTGAAATCTTTCCACTATGAAACACACATGAATTGAATTAACTGGTCAAGTTTATCAGAACTTAGCAAGCATTCACTTGTCCAGAGAAAATAGGCAGAAAGGGGGCATTTATTTCACATAAACTATGTAAGGTGGAGTAAACCCCGTGAGCCGTTCAGGGTCAGAGGGCAGACGGGGCCTGTGGAACACTCCCTCCCACCCCCAGCAGCCACCCTTCCATCCCATCCTGGACAACAAGTGTCTAGCTCAAACTCTAAAGAAGAGATGCCAGTGGCCAAGGAAATTCAGTGGCTGTCAACTAAATGGGACTCAGGTCAAATAAAACACAAAACGTGCTGCATGCCTCTGCCCTCAGTCGTGTCCAGTCCCTGGTGAAAATACTCACTCTCTGGCCGGTGCCCAGGACGAGAACTTGCTCTACAGACAGCAGAACAGGCCCAAGGGATCCGGGAGGCTGAGACTGGGGACCTGCTCGGAGCCCAGGGGTGGTTTCTCAGATGCGAGCAGACAGGTCACAAGATGAGGTTTGAAATGTGCTCAAGCAGTCGGGTAAATCACACCGTGCTTCAACCACGGCCACGCAGACACACACCCCCAACGGCCCCTCACCCTGGAGCAGGGGTGAGGCACGGGGCAGGCCCAGCAGAGCCCCACCAGCCCAGCCAACATGCAGAGAGTGATAAGACTAGACAAGGGTAGAGTAGACTGTGGAGTTTTGGGGTGGTTTGCTTATAGCTTTGTAGTAAAAATGTAGCTATTGCTTTTTAGAACAAAGAAATACAAAAATGCCTAAGCATCTAATTAATCAAAAATGCTTTACGAATTTTGGCCACTGTGGTATGTGCTGTGCTCAGGTCACTCAGAGTCACACACAGAGTCTTATCCAATTCTTTGTGACCTCTGAACTGGAGCCTGCCAGCTCCTCTGTCCATGGGATTTTCCAGGCAAGGATACTGGAGTGGGATGCCATTTCCTTCTCCAAGGCTTTGTGGTAGTATATGGCATTAGGGAGAAAACCATCATCATAACAGTCAACACAACCACCATCATAACCATCACCATGATCACCATCATGATCATCACCCTAATCACCATCACCACCGTCATCAACACCATCACCATAACCACCATTATCATCACAGTCAGCATCACCACCATCATCACCATGATCACCATCACCACCGCCATCAACACCATCACCATCATCATGATCACCATCACCATCATCACCCTAATCACCATCATCACCCTGATCACCATCACCATCACCACCATCACCCTGATCACCATCACCACCATCACCATCACTATGATCACCATCACTATTATCACCACAGTCAGCATTACCACCACCACCATCATCACCATCATCACCCTAATCACCATCACCACCACCATCAACACCATCACCATCATCACAGTCAGCATCACCACCATAGCCATCACCATCATCATGATCACCATCATGATCATCACCCTAATCACCATCACCACCACCATCATAACTGCCACCATCACCATCATCACCATTATCATCGCAGTCAGCATCACTACCATCATCACCCTGATCACCATCACCATCACCACCATCACCATCATCACAGTCAGCATCACCACCATAGCCATCACCATCATCATGATCACCATCAGCACCACCATCACCATCACCACTATCACCATGATCACCATCACTATTATCACCACAGTCAGCATTACCACCACCACCACCATCACCATCATCACCCTGATCACCCTCACCACCACCATCACCACCACCACCATCATCCCGGTGACCACCATCACCATTATCATCACAGTCAGCAGAAGTAGCACCATCATCATCATCCTCCTCCTTCCCACCATTTTCACTACCACCATCACGACAGGCCCACGAGCTTCTTACTTTTCCCCCTTACTTTCTCTCCAGTCTGGCTCTGTTGTTTATGTGATCTGGGGTCCACTTGGCAGCTTATGATGATGTCAGTCATTTCTTCACATGGGTTACAAAAATGCTGACAACTTCCATCTTGATAACTTTAGAAAATTCCGGTTGTGACTTTCATGGGCGTGATTTATGAGTTGGTCAGTGCACTTCTAAATAATCTTCCACTTGGAGGTTTTTGACAAGGAGGCAGGGGAGCATTTTTCAACATGAGAAGGCGGGGAGGGCCTTGGGGGAGGGAGGCATCTATCACTAAAAACAGCTGCACCAGGTACGTAAGGGAAACAATTTCTGTTTTTCATTTAAAGTCTTAATAGTTAGCAATAAGAACCATCTGCTCCAGCCCTGGCGTGTTGGCCCACTGCCTCCATGGCTCCGGCGTCCCTCCAGCCTACCTGCCTTTGTTCAGGCGCGAAGCCTCCTTGGACACTCATCATCTCCTACCTGCTCCAGAACCAGGCCAAGCCCCTCCCCTTCAAGGAGTGCTTCCTGGCAGCTTCCTCTTAACTCCTTTCCAGTAGCATCTTGATTGCACAATTGAAGTGCTAAGGTGGAGTTTTACAAAGATGACACTTTTCTGCGCAGAGAAAGAAAGTGCCAGTGAGGGGAGATTTACCAGGAAGGAACAGAGTCCTTCCTAGAGGCAGCGTGGCCAGCCAAGAAGCTGCTGTGGAGATCACACCGTGATGGACCATAGTTAACAGGGTTGATTGGCGTATTTGAAAACTACTCAGAAAGTAGATCTTGAAAGTTTTTATCACTAGGGGGAGAAAACAACATTTTTTTGGTACCTATGTGAGAGGCTGGATGCTATCCAAATTTACTGTGACAGTCATTTCATGGTATATGGAAGGGAAATCATCATGCTGTGTATCTTACCCTTCACAGCCCTGTGTGTGAGTTACATCTCAGCAAAACCTAGGGAAGCAGCCCCTACCGCAGTGGGAGACGTAGAGAGCCTAACCGAGGATGGGACACTGGGTCCGGAGACTGGGGCCGGGCACCCACGGTCTGCCAGGATTCCTGGAGCTGTGATGTGAGCAGCATTAGCTTTAACCACGACAAGAACATTTCTGTCTCTTCTGTGGTCCAGCCAGCACCCAGCAGGACAGGAAGTCCTCCAGCCCTCAGTTCCTCGTGAGTGGACGGCCGCTTCCCATCACGAGGATGAACATGTGTGCCCTTCGCACCAGCCTGCACCCTTCACACATGGATGCCTGTGCCTTCACCAGGGTGCACGTCACCGCTGGTCATCTTGTTTGACAGCAGGAGACGTAACCCCCAAAGGCTCTTACCCCGAGTCCACGGCCAGAGGGGCAGCACCCGGGTCCACCTCCCCCCAGCCCAGCATCCCTTTCCTGCCTCCTGACGGCAGACACCTTAGAATGAAACAAGAGGCTGACTACGGTTTCGATAGCATATTTTATTTTAATCTAAGAAAAATGATTAAATTCAAAGTTCAGAAATATAAAAGATTATCCAATAAATTTAGGATCATAGCTGTTTCTTAAACAATGGTGACACACACGGGGGGGCTGGTTTTGCGGCTCCAAGGTTTCACTTTGACTTTCGCGCAATTTAAAGGAGACGCTGCAGGAAACGTCTTCATGAAAATTGTCGAGACAGATCGACAGGCTGTGTGTTGGGGGATCTGGGGTTGGGAAGATTTTTTTCCAAACCTAAAGCTCGAGCTGAGGCAGTGTCACAGTCTGTCACTCCACTCCACTCCGTGGAGCCCGTGGGCACGTCACGGAGGCAGGGCTCCAGCCCTGACGGGGGCAGCCGGCTCTCCCAAGGCCCGGCCCCGCTGCCCCCGTGGGGCCTTCAACTGCCCCCCACCCCTGTCCAGCCCTACTCAGGTGAATTTCCCAGCGACCAGTTCTCAAGCCCTGGATGCCTCCAGGAAAGAAGAAGGGAAGCGGGGGCACCCGCAGGCCTTTGTCCCTGGCCGCCAGGACCAGCGCCCAGCACAGCCTCGCCTGGCCACTCCTTCTTTAAGGAGACTGCTCGTAACTTGCTCAGGTGACAGTTTTCCCTTCCCAGGGGCCCCGGGGCAGACCATGGACGGATGGACAGGGGCCAGGTGTAAGAGGAGAAGAAGGCTGACAAGCGTGTTTGGCTGGCTGGGTCAGATCATGATTAAATTTACTTTTCTGAACATCGGGCCCCTCCACGCTGCCTCGGGAAGGCAGACAGAATTCTCTAGCATTTACAGCGTGGATAATCTGAGCCCAAGGCAAAACTCAAACAGAAGCTTGCAATGGAAAAGCAGGCATCCCACGAAGAGTTTGAAATATCTCCTTTTCTACCAGGGCTCTATGGATAAAGACTGCGCTAGTGGTTGGATAACTCATTGCATGCGCAGGAACTCGGGAAGGAAAACCAACAAGCTAACACAAAATCCCAAGAAACGAACAAACCCAGGACGGGGACAGCAGTCGGTTACAAAGGTCTACGGAGCCGTGGAGCTTCCAACATGGATTCAGCGATGCCGCCGGGACAGGAGATCCCTCGCAAAGCCAACCTGGCGGGACTACTAGCAAGGCGCCCATCAGGAGGAGGTACAGGTTGGAGCCAGGGCACCTCAGCCAAGGCTTCTGTCGGTTAACATGCGTAGGATGAAGAAATTAAGCTTAAACCCACTCAAAATACATCTCCACCAGCTACAGATTTTGAAGGTCAAAGAAGGACACATACATTGTATGTGATTAATTTTCTGAAGCCAGCCCTTCCATTTTCACAGATTAAAGCCGTCTGTTTAAATATCTCATTTCTACAAAGTGAATTTACAGTTAAAGTACAAAGTGCAAATACTATGTGTTTGTTTTGTTTTTTTTTAATTGCTTTTTGGTGAGGGAGTCGGCCACGTGTCTAGGACCTGCTGTGGAGTCATTTATCCTTGCTTCCTTGGCTGAAAAAAAAGACAAAAAAGAGATGTATTAAGACATTTGGAGCACTCATTTCTGAAAATGAAGGCTTGCCTTCCAGGAATAAAATAAATCCAGCTCATAAGAACAAAGGGGAAAGCAACATTTTATACAGAAGTGAGAAGAGAGAGCACTTCACTTGGGATGGCTGTAGTTGCTTAGTCGCTAAGTTGTGTCCAACTCTTGCGACCCCATGGACTGTCGCCCACCAGGCTCCGCTGTCCATGGCATTTCCCAGGCAAGAGTACTGGAGCGGGTTGCCATTCCCTTCTCCAGAGTATCTTCCTGACCTAGGAGTCGAACCTATGTTTCCTGTATTGGCAGGCAGATTCTTTACCACTGCCTGACCCACCAGGAAAGCCCCACTTGAGATGTAAGAATTAATTAAAATAAATAAAAGTATTTTGGGCACTTCTTAACCTCTAGCACTTTTCTTTCATTCAATGTTCAGAAATATAAGAAAAAAATATATCAGTTGGGGAAGTTAGCATTTATTTCATGTACTGTAAGTAGCTTCAATATATTAAACATTCTGCACAATCTCCAATCACCATGGATTTATCATGCAAATGTGTTTTTAATAATCTAATTTATGCTTCAGATTTTATAGAGGCATAGCTGCTTTTTGACAATTTTATTTTCATCCTTTTCATTCATTATTCCATTTCTAAGAAGAAATGCAACTGAAAGGTTTGCTTACTAAGTTCCTGGAATTCTGCACTCTGCCAATTAAAAATCATACAGAATGAAAAGGAGAAGTAGTGTACAACCTTCTTGGTTTATTTTTCCACATAGACCCATTCCAACCAACACATGTCAGTTCTATTTAAAATAATGACATTTAAATATTGAGGAGACTTCTGGGTTGGCTTTTATCCCCTGCTAAATATATGAACAGGCGGCAAGAAGAGATATTGCATCTCCCACATTAAGTAAACAAGACATTCTATTTTAATTAGTTGTGAAGAAAGATAAACCATCACTACATTTAATCAGAGAATAAAACTGATCAGATCTGCTGGAGAGGAAGTGGCACTAATGTTTTACATCCATATCGCTTGACCGCTGGGTTCTGATCACTGATGCTCGTGATGGAAACTGCAGAAGACACCCAGAAAAGGAGTTCACTTTTTTTTAAAATTAAATATGAGCTTCATGCATCCTCTGAGATGCCCTTTATTTCTTATTCTTGTATTTGGTTATTCATACAGTGAAAGCCTTTCGTGGTTGGACTCTTGATTCTTTCACGAAGTCTGCAAGGTCTTCAATTGCTTTAATAATGCCAGCTGCAGCAGGGCCTCACCCGGGATCACGGTTTGCAGCGACAAACAGAAAGAGCTGGGGAGACTGTGCCGGATTCCTTTTCCAGGGAAAAAGCTCAGGAGTGAGGCTTGTGCCTGGAGCAGAGTTTATTTCAGACCGACGCAGCGCATATGTGCCCGTCACCATTGTTATCTTAGGAAAAAAGTCATGTGGAAGTCTTGGGAACTCAGCCAGGTAATTGCTTTCAGACCAGCCCTGTTCTAAAGCACAAGTGATTTGCCCTGGGATTTAAAAAGTTGAAACCATAAACACTTGCTCAACAAAGAAGACCAACCGTATTACACATCTTTCCTAATGAAATGGTTTTAAGTTACATCCAAGGTGTGTGCTGGAGGTCTCCACTTCAAACCCACAACAGATACAGGGGCTGGTCTTAGGAAATGGGGACCTGACATCAGAGAGGTGAAGACAAAATACACAGCAAGGTGGCGAGTGGTCTGGAGAAAGGAGGGTGTGGCCCTGGCTTCAGGGAGGAGGAAGGAACCGAAGAGACTCTAGGCCCGAGAGGGCTGTGGTTGGGATGACACGGTCACCTCCTCTAACTGCAGATGGAGACCCAGCCTCAGAAGAGCAGAGGGGGGTCTATGAGCACAGACGACAGGAAGCTGAGTCCCTTCCGAGGTGGCTCTTGGCGGAAAATGAAGGCACCCAGCCCTGCAGTCTCCTTCACCAAACACAAGCAATAACTCACAGGTGCAGATCCCGGAAAGCTGTTTAAATATATATACACATACATAGTCCCACAAAACAGGGGGACTCAGAAATCTTTCTCAAAATAATAAATAACTGAAATTTCAAGTAGTAAAATAAATAATTAGGGCAAAATCTTGGAAGTTGATAATTCATCAAGTTGATGATTTCTGACAGAAGCTTGCCGCGCTCTCTGAGGCCTCACAGGGGTATTGACAGGGTAAGTTGTTCCTTTCTTGGAAGGCGCTTCACTTTCCAAATGAAAAGAACTTCAGTTGTTGTTACCTACAACTAAAGCAGCCAGTTATTACAGCTACAGTGTAAACACACTCACCTGTCTATTGGAAGTGCTTTCAGCATTACCTCTAGGGGCTAGCAGGGGAAAAAGAGAGAGAGAGAGAGATTAGAAACCAAATACACTTCATTAGTAAAAGGTTAAGTAGACTTCTTCAGGAAGAGATCCACATGACTACAGGGAAGAGGCATCCGCCAGCAAACTTTGAGAAAACAGGCTTTACACACATGCTCAGCATGGAGCATAAATAATGGATCATAAAAGCCAGTATATAAACAATTTCCAACAACACAGACACTCTAGCCCAACTTCAGAAGACTGTTCCATTTTGCCCCCAGATTCCACAGGCGTGTCCACTCGCCGTGGAGAGCGCCTTCCTCAGTTTCTCAAGCTCCGCCAGGGAGAGGCGATCCAGGCGCTGGGGTGTCCAGTGCGTAATGCCGGCGCTCTGAAAGCTTTGGGTTTTATATTTAAATCACGAGAATCATTTAACTGGTTGGCTCAAAATAACTATTCCCAGATCCTGCTTGGCTCCACCTCTTGGCTTGAGCCTCTTTCAGGACAGGGACCTGGGACCTCACCTGTGGAGACACTTTCCTGCCCCCACACCTCCACCTGGAATTCCAGTCTCCCCGCATCACCTCCTTAGCAAGCAGAACCCGTTATAGTGGATTTTCCCCATTTATTTCATTTCTTGTTTCCACACTAAAATGTAAGCCCTAGAAGTACATGGATTTTTGTCTGTTTCATTTACTGTGATTTTGCCAATGCTTTGAGCAGGGAGCCCCTGATAAATATCTTCTGAATGAGTCAGTAGGTGGAGGGCAGCACCCCTAACCCCAAATGCCTTGATTAATTGCTAATGACCATTCATTCAATTAATAAACTAAAAAGCAAAATTATTTCAGGTTCAAACCTCTTCTCTTGTTATATTCAAGCAATCAGAAACAGAGCATGATCAGTTGAAACACAAATGTATTAAGCAAATTAGAAAAATATCGAGTAAGTAGTAGCTAAATGGACTATTTCTTTCACTTGTAGGTTTGAATGATTCAAGGATCTGGATAATAGCTGTTGCCACTCTCCACTTTGTTTGGCCTGCAATGACAACTTTATAGAGAAAGCAGGTGTTGGGCCATTAGTTCAAATTCAGAGAATATTAAACTGATACTTTGAATCTATTCTAACCAACTGGGCTTTCAACAATTGCCAGATTTTTCTTGGTTTCTTTTACAGTAAATAGTCTACTGATCATTGGAGGTAGCCACAGATTAAAGCTAAGTTACAGCAAGAAAAGTTAACATTTCTATGAGTCTAGAATTTTGCTCTATAGATGAATGGAATATAAATTTCATTAATGACCCTGGGTGAAATATTCCACTCAAGACAGAGTAGGGAAAAACTCCATGAAGGAGTTTTTAAAAATACATAAAGGGCAAAAAAATAACCTGCTAATTAATCTGAATGAAACAGAATGTACATCATTAAAATAAATATGAAGCCATGCCACATCAATGAAAACAGTTTTCAGTGAAAAAAGGAGCGTGTACCTCCCAGCTCCCAATGTGAAGCTTAGCGATGGATGGTGGGTGGGGGGTGGGGGTGATGTCGTGGTATCAAATGATACTGGTCACTTCCAGGTGAGACTGGACATTGAGATGTAAGGCAATACGCCTGAGAGAATATAGCCAGCATGGCAATTTGGGTGAAAAACAATTTGCTGAAAAATGAGCATTTCCTAATTGCTGATGTTCTGTACAATTGTCATTTTCTGTACAAGAATCATGAAGACATGATGTCATCTTTTGTGAATTTTTTCCTGAACCCTTGGGAAATATTTTTTCTATGTTCTATCTTTTCTCAATATTTTTCAGGATATTTTTTCATTTTTGCATTTTTTTCTAATAGCGAAAATTGAGATCATGCTCCCAATAATATGTCTTGGTTGCAAAAATTTAAATGCAAAATCTTGTTTAATTGCTTAAAGCAAAAATGAACGTGATTAAGTATACATATCATGACCCCGTTTGTAGTGACAACCACAGCGCATAAATATGCACGTATTTGCTGTTCAGTCGCGGTCACGATGCCAACAACTGCATGCATATATGAACAGAAAGCGTATTTGGAAAGCTATAGATCTGGTCTGATGTTTGTCTCAAAATAAAAGATCACATGTTATGCATGTTCTTTATTTGATTTCTCATATTTTTTAGGATAAAAATGTATTGTTAGGTAGTGAGCAAAAAAAAAGAAAAGAAACCCGTAACAGCTTGGGTATTTAGAAATAATCTCTCCTGAATATTTATTCTTCTTTGACTTCTCCCTATTTCAAATGACACAGGATAGGAAAAAATAAACAATAATAAAATTGAAGAAAACTAACAGTAGGAAAAAACTAAGAGAAATTCAGCACAAAAAAAAAGAAAAAGAAAGGAGCTGCAAATCAGCTAATTTTTTATCCAAATCGCCAATGCTCATGTTTTAACAAATTGTCATTTTTACTACGTTAGATTATTTGGGGGAGATCAGGGGCCATCAGTCCTCGTAGCTCAGTCAGTAAAGAATTTGCCTGCAAGGAAAAGACCTGGGTTCGATTCCTGGGTGGGGAAGATTCCCTGGAGAAGGCAATGGCAACCCACTCCAGTGTTCTTGCCTGGAGAATCCCATGGACAGAGGAGCCTGGCGGGCTATAGTCCATGGGGTCACAAGAGTCGGACCCAACTTAGCAACTAAACTACCACCACAGGGGCCAGGGCTTTCCCATCCCAGTCGAGCTACAAATACAGGGAGGCATATAGACCACCATCTACCGATGCTCCAGACTCTGCTCTCAGAGTTGCTTCACGTTTCAAATGTGCTGCAAGTTCGGCAACAGGAAGATGGGATCATAACGCAGCAGTGGTGGGAGAGGCCCCGTGGACCCCACCCGGCCCCAGGGACCAAGGTGTTGGCTGGTGGTCCAGCGCTCGGAACAGCGCTCGGGGTCCGGAAGAGACTTGCCCAACCGGCAGCACAGCTGAAACGGTTTCAACCGCGGAAACGACCGTTTGGAAACAGGAATGATTGAGCGGCTAATTATCAGACTGAAGGTTTGGTCGGGGGCCATGCCTGGGGTCCCCAAGTGGCTCCCAGGGGTCCCCAGTTTGCTCTTCAGCATCAGAAGTTGGCCACTTGGGGAGGGCAGGCTCCCCACCCCTCCCGAGGACAGAAGAGTTAAGATGCGTCTCTAGACACAACTGAGCTCTCTCCTTTCCAAGCCTGCTCCCCCGACCACTCCCCGAGGGTCTGCCAGCATTTCCGTGAGCAGGGGACCTACAGTCAGATTGCACATCACACTTGCCTCCACCCTCAGACTATTGGGACCGTTTCTCGTCTTAACTCTCAGCAGAGGCATGGAGAGTGGACGGGGGTGGCTGCAAAGTAAGGAGAAAGGCTTACTGTGGCGCTTCCTTGTGTCCGCCTTGCCTTCCTCTCTGGTCGCGCCCAGGCAGCCCATCAGCTCTTGCAGGGAGATGGACTTGTCGTTATTCACGTCGCAGTACTCCACAAACTTCTTCACGCATTTCTTGGGTTTGGACTTCTTCCGAAGAAATCTCTTGAAGGGCTTGATTTCCTTTTTGCCGATGTCCCCGCTGTTGTTTTTATCCAGCAGTTTGAAATACCAGTGGACCACCCGCTCCTCCAGCGTGTGGCTGGGGTCAGGTTCTGAGAGCCTGGAAGACACGTGGGTGGTCAGGACCCCTGCCCCGGTCCTGGTCTGTCCAGAAAGGCATCCCCGCCCAGCTCTGAATTTCCCCAATGGAGGGACCTGCTTGTCACCTTCTCCTTCCTGAGGCATAAGGCTGCCTGGCTTTGCCCTTCAATATAAGAATGATTTTTTTTAATAACTTAAAAAAGAGATTTGGCAAACATTTTCAAGTTGGTTTCAAACTTGCAAGTGGCACAGTGAGTTTGTACAGGCCTGTCGCACACCGGGTGTTGGCAGGTCTCGAGGACCAGGCCCCGTGGACCGCCACTCGGATCACGGGTGCGCATCTCTACTACCTGCACCCTGAGGCTTCCTACGCCTCTAACTGCGCTCCTGGGCAGGCCGTTGATGTCACAGGTAAACTAAAAGGTAAAAACTAACGTGTGTCCTAAAGTGGTAACCAGACATCCTACCCTGGATTGAAAAAGAAAGCTTGGTATTTTAAGATATAAGTTAAAAACTCCTCCAGAAGTTCTGCGTTCAAGGCTGATCGTGGAAACCCTGATCTTATGTCGTGGTTTCTTACTAAGTGGAAGATGCCGGCAGGCGCTCAGGGAGGCCCTGGTCCTGCTTCCTCAGCCAGCTGTCAATCTCTGTGTTGCTATGAGCATCAAGAGTGAGCCAAACACCAGACGTTCCTGGGTATTAGGGCTTTCTGAGACTGTTGACTGTTTCTCAAACTTTCAGAGGACCTTCTAGGATGGAAATTCACTTACTGTTTTCAACTGTAGTCTTACAGAGAAGAGTAATCTTTCTGAGAATATAAGATGTCAATTTGAACTTTGGGTGGTTTTGTACAGTTTAACTTTCTACTGGATTCATAGCCCTGCCCTTTATTCTTCCCCATTCTGACTCTTAAGTAGAGACAGAGAGAGAGACCCAGAGGGGGGGCTTTGAGTCAAGGGGACCAGAAATCTTAGATCAGCTAGAAGAGATGGAATAATCAAGGTTTGGGGAGGAAGGCCAGTGATCTAAGAAAATACAGACAGTGAGGTTCCCAATCAGAAAACGTGCTTTGAGATAAAGAGACTGATGATCGCTAATTAACAGGGGAGAGCCAGTGCTTGAGACACCACGTCCATTAAACCCTGGATATGACCCTCCTGTGGGCGGACAGTCACCCACAGACACAGGTCAGCTTCGGGGACTCGACCATGTCTCAGGAAGCGGAGCTCAAAGCCTCAGCCCCAGAACCAAGTGCATCTGCCAGGCGCTCAGGGCAAGCCCCCCGAGGTTCAGAGATCAGACTCTGAGCAGAGATAACGCAATTAACACCCCTGAATCGCAGCCCCGGAAAGGGTTGAGAGGGCGAATGTTACATCATATATATTTTACTAAAGAAATCCTATTTCGAGAATTTTAAATCAAACAATTTAATGGGATGTATTTATAAAATCCAGTCACTGGCTCTGAAACACCATTCTGAAGCAGGGAGCCCCCTTGGCCGGGTTCTCCCAGGCCCCCGTCTCCCCCGGCCAGCGTCAGCGCCCTCCGCCTGATGGAACCTGGGGAAGCCCCAGGGCCTCGGCCTGGTCCCACGCCAGCAACATCCTCACAGGACTGATCGCATCACAGGAAAACCTGCCCAGCAAACCTCCTCCAGGCAAGGACCTCACGCTTGGGGAGGGGTCTCCTCCGCTCCGGGCTCTGCTGTGCCCGCTAAGCTGACCCCCGAGACTCCAGTGGCTGGACCCTGCCTTCCAGCTTCTGAGAGCCCCAGACCACCAGGCTCCGTCCTAGCCCCCTGCTCCAAGGTCAAGGGCAACCCACCTGCCAGGGGAGGAGGGGTCGGAGACCGCGTGGACCATGTCCGTGGACAGCGCGTCCAGCACACTCGTCAGAAACTCGTTCTTTTTGGCACCAGGACAACCTGAGAAAAAAGAGAAAAAAAACAAGTACAGACATCTGTTCACATTTCCCAGAACTCACAGAGTACAGCAGACTTCCCTGTGATGGAAAGAAGGGCTGGTTTAGGACTCAGAGGTCTGGGGGTCAGGCACCTTATATCAGTGAGTTCGTTGGAACACCTGCAAGTACGCTGCTGCCCACACATGTTGATTTTAAACTCCAGCTTCTGAAAACTACAGTCTCTAAGATTTCTTGAATTATTTCACAACACCAAGAGATGGGCATTACCATCTCACTGGCCCCCAAAGCGGCAGTCCCTGGCAGGTGGCATCACTGCCCCCGTTAGGTAGGAAGCCCCGAGGCTGGGAAACCCAGGCTCACAGGGCTGGGGCAGGACTCGCTGGCATCCGGTCGGATGAACCTGAGACAGAAGCTGGCTCATGGCCCTCGAGTGATTCTGCAGAGGAGTTCACCTGAAGCTTAACATTCCACAATGCTCTTCACCTCCGAGAGGTCACTGAACGGTCCCCAAGCCCCCTCCACCCTCAGCGTTTTGGGATGAAGAGATGCAGCTGGGCACGTCTTTCCTGGGCTCTGAGAAGCAGGAGGAAGCCTCTGACTGGACTGGACAGCAGCGCTGAGTGTGGCAGCCAAGTCACTCGAGACCCGCCTGTTTACACAGTCGGAGAGCTCGGGGTTTCACAAACCTCCTTTTGACACTTGAGTTTTTGTTATTATTATTCAAGCACATGTTAATTGCCTGTATCAGGAATCCATTTACGCTGGTTTCCACTTCGTTAAATACACATATCAGAAAACAGATGCGAATCCCAAAGGGTCGGGGGAGGGTGAAAAAAGAGCTGTGTTGTTCCCCTACGAATACAATTAGCAAAGGAGATTGTGATCTACAGGGGAAACCCCCAGGGAGACCGTTACTTTTCAAGGAAAAAATAAAATATCACATTAACCACTCCCTGGGGAGGGAGCAGCAGACCTGCGGCTGCAAGCGTGTCTGGGACGGTCATCTGATGCAGTGGTCATTGCCCACTCCAGGACGGGCAGCGCCCCTTGTCACAGCCGGTCTGGGACGGTCATCTGACGAGGTCATCGTCCGCTCCAGGGCAGGCAGCGCCCTCGGCACAGCGCGTCTGGGATGGTCATGTGGACGTGGTGGTCATCGCCCGCTTCAGGGCAGGGTAGCACCCCTCAGCACAGCTCTGGGCTCCCCCAGAGCAGCCTGTCGACTGCCGAGAGGACAGAGGGCAGCAAGCAGGCCTGAGGGTGCTGAGCTTCAGGCCGGCGCTCTGCCGGACAGGCTGGTTCCCACCTGGGTAGGGCAGGGGTGCCCCAGAGGGTGTGCACCGCCCACCCCGGCCCAGCTGCGCCCCCGGGAATCCCCACACCCGCTGGCATCCGGACACCAGAGACGAACGTGGGCCAGTGTCTGGGGAAAGCCGAACCGAGGGCACCGCTCGGGCCTGGACGGCTGTAAGGATGAGTGATCCCGGCCTTTTGTGTGGTGAGTATGACTTCAGTGGGGATCAACCCCGGTTACCTTTGCTGCCAATTTAATCATATCCCCCAAATGAGGTAAAGGTTTTTAATCAGAAAATGAGATATATTCATCATGATACACAAGACTAATCGCATCTAAAAGATTTAGAAAGCTTTAACGCACAGAACAGTTAACATTGAAAGTTTAATCTACTTCTAAACCAAGAAATATTAAGTCAGTGCTGCTATTAGCATTTTTTTTTTACCATGGTGTAAATTACAGACTTTAAAGTGCAGGTATCTTCCTGCTAAGGATTATATTGTGCAGTTGAGAGGTCACGTCAGTCCAACAAAAGAATACCTTTCATTTTTATTTGCAAAGACACTAAACTTCACCTGAGTAAAGAAAAGGACAAGATGGTTTAGGCGCCAAGAAATGGAGCTACTGCTCCCGAGACGATTCCCGCCCACGCTGCGTGGACGTGGACACGCGCTTTAGTGTGAACAGCTAAGAATCGCACACGCAACGCCAACCTGCGACGGACGCCCCGACGACAGCGCTGTGCTTCCTCCACAAGCTGTGCTCAGACCCAGGCGGAGGCCTGGGACTCAGGGGTGAGCAACCCTAAGATCCAGCAGACCCCGGTGCACGGGTCCACGTCCTCCCCTGACGGGGAGACAGATGCCGGGCGACCTCACACTCAGAGACCTGCGGCTGCTGGTTTCAAGGAGAGCTCCTCATGAAACAGAAACAGCTGCACCAACTCTGAATATGTGTGTGAACAAATAGGGCCGGGGCAGCACCCACTGTGGTCAGCATGCTGGGAAAATAGTCCCCACACAGAGGATGAGATGGCTGGATGGCATCGTCGACTCAATCGACGTGAGTTTGAGCGAACTCCGGGAAACGGTGAAGGACAGGGAAGCCTCACGTGGTGCAGTCCATGGGGTCGCACAGAGTCAGACACGACTTAGCAACTGGACAACAATGATAACACGTCAGGGCCAGGAGGTCCCAAAGGCTGGTAGACCAAGGGTGGAGGGGGGCGAGGACCACAGGCTTCACCTCCTGCCTGCACCTCAGCCCCCAGCTTTCCCCAGCTCTCCTGGGAGGACGCCTCCTCCTGGGAACACAGGAGTCCTGCGCCTGCTCATCCTCCACGACGTTTGTAAAAATGAGCAAAAATTCGAAGGAAAAATGCAGAGCACGCATGATTAAGAAGTGGCTTCTGGTTATATGAGAAGTGACAGCGGTACCAGGAACTGGACTGGGCCTCCCGAGGAGCCTCAGAGCTGGGGGACGAAGGGAGCCGGGCCCCCGGCTGTCGGGTTTCCCAGGAAGCACAGAGCGTCCCTAGCCTCCCTCATGCTCGCCCCCTCGGGCCGCGGGCTGCAGCGACCACCACAGAGCTCCACGTCCTGCCTGCAGACCACGCGTTGTGGCCAGCAGCCTCCGAGCCCTGGGCCCAGCTCAGCGGGTCGCTCACCTGGGGACAGCAGGTGCCCACTCGAGGGGGCCCGGCCTCCCCCACAGCAGCTCACCTCCATTCCCTCTGCCTGTAGGGCCTGGCATGGCCCCCAGTGCCCGTAAACCTCATGCTGGGGAAACGGCGGCCGGCAGGCTCCGTGACGGGACCCAGAGTCACCGCGTATTTGTGTCCACCCGCAGGCTCACTCCCTGCTGGACGTGGAGCAGGCCCAGAGGGCTCGGGTCGGGGCGGCTCAGGGCAGGGACAACCCCGCACCAGGACCTTCCACGGAGACCTGACCGCCCGTTAAAGAGACACTCGTGGAGGGGGGAGCCAGACGGCCCCTCTCCAAGTTGGAAGCAGAAGGGCTGCAACCATTTATTTATACATCTAAGGCAAAACCCAGCATCCTGCTTGGCTTGGAAATGCTCAGTTGATTTCATTTATCTGTGAAATCCAAGGAAAATACTTGGCATCCTGTCAGAGTCCTGTGCAGACACTCGGGTTATAATCCTGGCCTGACCTGCGTGAGCGGGTGTCCACATCCCAGCCTCAGTCCCCGGGCCCAGCGAGCTCCTCGGCAGTGAGCCGGTGGCTGCTGCCCCCCAGACACAGGCTCTGTGTGGCCCCAGGAACCTGGTTCATAGCTGATGCCTTAAAAACTATTTCACTTGTTAACTCCTGAAATGAATGCGTTCTGCCCTGTCTATGAGACATCTTTATTTTTAAAAATAGACGTTTTTGGTGTAGAAATCACTGACTTCAGCAACTTGACTGTTTCATCTTTTCCCTTTTTCTTGCAAACACAGATGGAAACATTTTCGGGGCTGAGACCTCGACCACGTTGGGAAACTCCACTCCACGTGGTAACTGGCATCTGCTACTCTCCCGTCACCCAGCACACTCAGGATCGCCCTCGAGAGGAAAGCCAACACCGAGACAGGGAAGGCAGACTGGCCATGTCCTCATTGGATGGTGTTGTACATAGTACACAGTGTTGGACCGTGTCAGCCAACACCATGCCTAACCGAGGTCCACGCGTTGCCCAGCAGGTGAGGTCTAGGGGCTGCGGGTCAGGGGAAGCGGGGCTGAGGGTCCACGGCTGACCGGGTGACAAGATGCGGTGAAGGGTCAGGGGACAGTGAGAGACATCAACCGGGCTTTAAAGCATCTGGCACTGAGTGGGCTTAAAAACTTCATCTGGCGGGTTTATTATTTCAAATGTCTGTGAAACTAACATAGGTGAGAAATAACGTGAAATGGAAATAAGAAACCGTTCTCTGATTTTTGGATCCCTCTGAGGAGCTGTGTGTGCACCTGCACGCGTGTTCATCCCACTGTAATTATCTGCTTCCCTGTTCACAGTTTTAACTCCTCAAGTTTTGGAAGTCTGCCTTCTCCCAAACTTTTAAGAATTTATCACACAAATTTTCAGGGAAGCCTAGTTTTGTGCAATTTCCCAGAGTGACATGAACACATTTGACCTGCAGGGTGTGGGTCAGAAGCGAGAGCTGCCATCTGCTGCCTCCAAAGGTTGTGAGAAACTGGAATTAAGTTGCACCTGTTCCTCTAGAAACGTGAGGACAAACACTGATAACTGTCTCTGAGCGGATTAAACCCACTCTTGCCTGAAGACTAACACAATCTACAAATTGCTAACCTACGTGAATTTTCAGTTCAGTTCAGTTCAGTCTCTCAGTCGTGTCTGACTCTTGGCGACCCCATGGACTACAGCACGCCAGGCCTCCCTGTCCATCACCAACTCCCGGAGTCTGCTCAAACCCATGTCCATCGAGTCAGTGATGCCATCCAGCCATCTCATCCTCTGTCGTCCCCTTCTCCTCCCACCTTCAGTCTGCAGATTTTAAATCCCTTAATTTCATGTATGATATTTTGGACCACATAAAAGCAGCTGAGTGGTTCATAATTTCTTTCTCAATTACCTTTGCCTGAAAGTGAACGCAAACACAGGATGAATCATGCTATTCTTTTTTCCTGTGTGTTACTGGCAGGCGGGGGGAGCTGCAACGAGCTCCCTGCACAAACCTCGTGTCCCGGAGCTGGAACATCACCTCCATCCCTGTGTGCAGAGGAAGTGGGTTTGTTCCCTGGAGGGAGACTCCTCCTGCAGATGGGCAGGAGAAAGCGAGGCATAGGATCAGACCATCCTCGGTGGGTCAGTCATAGAGGTGGGAGATAGGATGGTGGGACACTGGTCCTTACAGTTTAACCCACAGCAGAGATGTGAAGGAGAGAAGGGGAGGTCTGCAGACTCTGGCACTGTGTGGAGGCCCTGAGACTCGGGACTCGGCCGGGAGACAGTCTGCAGCCAGGAATGTGAGGGACCGGGCTCTCCGCTCTGCAGGCTCCGACAGTCTGTGAGGTCTGCCCTGACCTCCACCCACCCTCGAGTCCACAGGCCTGCACTTCCACTCGGCCAGAATGCCAGGCTCCTTCCTAGTCCAGGCTCTCCTCAGCTAGACGCGGAGCTGGCGTGCTATTTCCCAAGAACTGACGTGCCCAAAACATGTACAACAAGCCCATCTCAGGCCTTGGGGTCCCGGCATCCCACCTGGGGCCCCAGGGTCCAGAAGGGGTCCCAGCACCTGGAGTTCCTGAAACTTTACTGACCCCACTTCCCACCCCCACACTCCCACCTCAGGACCACCTGCCTTAATTTAATAAGTGCCTTGTTCTTAATTTTTAACTTTGTATGCAGTTCAAATGTTAAAGACATTAAACAGAGGTAATCAGAAAAGTTTCTTAAAGCATGCTTAAAACATACCTCTGGCTAATAAAAAAGTACAGAAAACGTATCTTTATAGACATCCCCACCAGCTGGGAATTGAGTGTCACGGTCGACATGACGGTGTTCGGACGTCCCTGGTGGTCCAGGGGTTAGGAGGCTGCCTGTCAGTGCGGGGGCCTCGGGCTCCACCCCCGGTCCAGGGGGGTCAGTCTGCTGCAGAGCGACCGAGCCTGTGCGCTGCAATCACTGAGGCTGTGAGCCTGGCACCCGCGCTTGGCAGCCTGAGACGCCGCCGCGGTGAGAACTCAGCACCGCAACCAGAGAGGGGCCCCTGCTCGCCACAGCGCGAGAAGGCTAGGGGACAGCGACAGAGCCCGAGCACAGCCGAAAATGAACAACAACAGGATTTACAAAAAAAGAAGATGACTGGGGGGCACCAGGAGGCCCCGCGCTGCAGGAGAGACACACTCAGGACGCCTCCGCATACGTGTTTGGGCTTTCCTGGCGGCTCAGGGGTCAAGAATCCACCTGCAATGTGGGAGACCTGGGTTCAATTCCTGGGTTGGGAAGGTCCCCTGGGGGAGGGCCTGACAACCCACTCCAGGATTCTTGCCTGGAGAATCCCATGGACAGAGGAGCCTGGTGGGCTACGGTCCATGAGGTCGCAAAGAGTGGGACACGACTGAGCGACTGAGCGTGCGCGCGCACACATGTTCATACTTTAGGACACCAATGCGGGACACAGTGAGTTCACTCTCACAAAAGGCCCTAAAGGAAAAGCACAAATATTTCCAACCTTAAGACTAAAAGCAAAAAAAATCACTACTCCTGTGTATTAGCTCTAGCTTTTCATCTTTTCTAATATTCACTTATTTTATATATTTATTTTCATAGGTTCTACAAGCTTTTTTTATTCTAAACAAAGAGGATTTTAGGATTGAGGCTGTGCTTTGATTACTTAACATTCAATAATGCACTGGTGAGCATCAGATCTTGGCTGAAGCCCACGCCTAAGGGACCCCGGGAGTTGTTCTCCTGGAGACGTGGTCAGAGGAAGTCGGGCTCGGAGAGGCCTCCTCCCGGTGCTCTCATGCCTGAGGCTCCTTGGCTGGACGTGCCGCACTCGGACCTTCAGTTTTAGTTCTCCTTTGGGTGGGTTGTCTGAGCCCAGCATGTGCGCCAGGAATTGGCACTATCTGATATGTTCAGTGGGATATGTACTCGAGAGACGGTGGGTGTCCCGCAACCCCTACACTTCTCAAGGACAACAGCACGTCCTCAAACATCTGTGTGGTAACTGTTAGCCACACCTTCTGTGAGAAGCGCTGCTTTTACCCTCAAGGAGCTTATAAAATAAAGCGCTGGTGACGAGAGAGGAGGTCTGACAGTGACAGAAGTAGGAATCTGCTTACGGGAGGCACAGGCTCTCCTCGACTCCCACGCTGGGGACTGTCCCCAGGGAGCTAAGAAACAGGAGCATCTGAGGACACACGTCCCCGTGATAACGAGGTGTCCTGACCTGCAGGTGCTGTTCCCAGGATGAGGGTCACCAGTGATGGTTCCCGATCCATGGGCTTCATCTTCCCCTCCCTGTCTCCTCAGACTTTGCCTGGCTCTTCTCCTGAGCACAAGGTCTGGAATGATCCCTGACCGTGAAATGGGTACATGAAGCATTTTTTAAAACCACAGAGGAGGAGTCAGCAGTGACTGTCTTCTCTCAAAGCCTGGCACACTGGCCCTTCTTCCCATCCTTGTTCCAGCACCAGACGTGACGTGAGGCTGTGTGGGCACCTCCCCCCCAGTCAACTCGACGAGACCGACCACGGGGCCAGGGCGGGGAGAGAGCATGTCCTTCCCAGAGAGGGGGCTCCCGAGGAGGTGTGGCCGGGCCCACGTGGTGCCAGCCACCCCCTGGAGGGGCTCCGACCGCCAGGGTCAGCTCAGCGCCCCAGCGTGTGTCAGAGAACCGAGGTCACCGTGCCCGGGAATCGCGTGTGTCTATTTACGACTCAGCAGGGAGCGGTGATGCTGGGTACAGAAGCATCGCTTCCCGCTTTTGGACACACGCCTTTCTTTACGCACGGCCCGCTCTCCACCGGTGGACCCAGCAGTGCAGGCAGGTATTGCTGAGAGCATTTCTGAACTGTTCCCTGAGACAACGGCCGCCTTCCTGCGGGGGCTGAGCCAGGGCTGGAAGGACAGCTGCTGACTGGGAAGTGTTCTCGGGCTGGGAACGCAGCAACAGGGACAAGGTTCTTACTGCAGCCCCAGGGATGACAGCCACGTGCCTGGCGGACACGCACATGGCACCACCCAGAGGGGCACCTGCCCCAGACCCGCAGGATCTAAGGCGACATCCCGTGAATGAGGAATGGCGGATGGAATCTCGGCTACATAAGCAGACCAAAGCCCGGCTAATCCAGGCGACCCAGGGGTGCAGGGAGGTCTCTGCCCCTGGAGCTCGGCATGAAACACCAGTGGACGCAGCACCCCTCACCCCGCAGCCCAGCATCCACCCAGAGGAAGGAGCGAGCGGGCAGCCTGGGCCCAGCGACCCGCAGGCCAGGAGGCTTGGGCTGGGCCTGGGCGTCCAGACACAGGCCTCCCCTCCAGGGGAGAAAGCTTCCTTCCCAGCCTCCCGGTTCATCTCCCTTCGATGCCTTTCTCTACAGCTCAGCCCTCTCACACCCTTTACGAGGAACTGAAGAAAGGGCCAGGCTAGACAGCCAGGTAGACAGCCTGTGTGTTCACACCACAAACCCGTAAAAAGCCCTTCATCTCCGTCATAAAAAATAAGCCTCTGCTCTACGACGTGCTTGTAAATTACACTTTAAAGCACCCATGACCTTGATTGGATTTCAAGTGAGGTTGCCTTTTGCTACACTTTTAAGACATTAAGAGTGAGCCAGTGTTTTCGTAGCCATCCCAGAGAGTTCAGTCAAAGGCGATTTCTGCCACCTCCCTAAATGCCAATCCGTGCCTGGGTCCCTGCAGCAGAGACGGAGCCTGGGCTTGGAGGTCCGCATCCTGCCCTTCACGTCTGCAGAGGCTCTGCACCTGCCCTGGCTTCCCTCCCTTCCTTCTGCCGGGTCAGACCCCTCATCACAGCAAAGCCTGCTGAAGAGGAGGAGCAGGAGGGGAGGGGGGAGGGGAGACAGGAGAGGAGAGGGGAGATGAGGCAGGGGAGGAGAAAGCGAGGGACAGGGCCACACGCACAGAGTGTGGGAGAACCCCAGCACGCAACAACAGTAACCGCAAAACGACGTGATGGTCCACAATGCAGACGAGGAAACAGGAGGTGAAGGGCACGGCCAAGGATGCCCAGTGACCCACCAGCCAGTCCCTGGGCCCCCTGGGTTTTAATCAAATGCATGAGGCGATCACCTCCTCGGAGACCCAACATGGAAGCACAGCTTTTTTGAGGTGACAGAGTGGGGCTGCGTGCGGCCTGGGATGGGGGAGTGGGCTGCAGCCGCCCCCGCTCACAGTCCCAGCCCCACCCCTGCACCAGGCAGCAAATGGAAAAGGGACCTGTGCCATCTCCGCACCCTTGTGATTCGGGGGAAATGTAACCCAGGCATGAGGGATAAGAGGTAGACATCACCCCACCTCCGGGGAAGCGCCCTCCTCAGCCACCATGCCAGTCACAGGCCTGCAGACTCTCTGCTCCACCGAGGCGGAAAGTGGACGCCTCCAGGAATCTGCTCGAACGTCTGCATCTCAGGACCAAGCCAAGTCCCAGTTTTAATCAGTTTCAATGCAAAGGCTAGCATGAACCTTCACAGATAACACAGTAAGAAAAGCTGCCTCGATGATTTTTCTAAACATTCTTCCCTACAGAATGGAAGCAGTTATGTCCTTGGCAGAATTTGGGCAAGTCACCAAAGGCTGGGTCTTGCAGAAGCAGAAGGTCGGGTCAGACTTTGGAAGTGACTCAAGCAACTTGTCTTGGGTTTTGTTTTGTTTTTTTCCCTCTATGTCCAGACCTGCCACTCAGAGCCAAAAATGGAGAATTCGGTCGACAATTTGATGAATGAGACAAGAAACTATGGCTGAATCTAAACAAAGAAAACTCTATACTGAAAGTGTCCACTTCTGAAACCTTTCTAGGGTGAGGGTGCCAAGCCCTCTGGACCCCACGGTCGGCATGCCAGGTCCACCCGGGTCCAGCTCAGAGTACACATGCACGAACAAAAACACACGAGAGTCATTTTCTCCTTTAAAGAAAAAAGTTTGCTTCTTCCTTGTATCACTTCAACTCTTTGCCTGAATTTCAAATTCTTCTCTTTGTTTGAGTCACAAATAGCCTGACTGATAACAAGACAACATTCTGGACTTCAGAGCTGTTTTGAGGTTAGTGACTAAACATTACAGACCCCACATGATTTGCTGCCCGATCCTGCACTGTCTTCCTGGCGTCCCGTCCGCCAGGATGGGGCGGGCTGGGGCTCAGGACCACGCTGACCGCAACCGTCCCTCCGATGGAGATTCGCCACTTTCCTCACCAGCCCTGCAGCTCCAACACTGACCTCTGCTTCACTCTCTGTGCTCAGGGCCCCCACGCCCACCGCAGCCCTCTAAAACCTCAAGTCTGCCCAGGACCCTCCACGCAAGAATCCTCAGCCTTCCTCCAAGCACCTGACAACAACTAAGAAAGACTGTAACCGCAAATTAAAGCTGCTTGAGCACCACTGCCACAAGAGACGCTTTAAAAACATGCTTCATCCACGTCTGACTCAGTGACCGGCACCATTTGAAACTGTGGCCCCAACAACGCGGGGTCTCCTGGCTTGACGGCGTGATGAAGCTGGGTCTAGGGAGTGAACATAGAGTCCAGAGAGGACTGCACTTACGAACTTGCATTTCCATCAGAAAATGTGTAATAATGTCCTTCACAGGAGCATCGTTTCTCTTGGGACTAAAGCCTGCACTCCCCTAGGCATCCATCTGGACCGTCCCAGAGGGGCCAGTGGGCTTGGTCGGCGGAAGCTGGTGGAGCTGGAAGTCCCTGTCTGGGCGGCGGGGGGCAGGGGCGGACCAGCAGGGGCTGCCCTGAAGCTCCGCCTCAGCGAGCAGAGCGGGCAAGACAGTCTGGGTTTGTGCTGCTGCGTCAGGCCAGCGGGTCACGTATCACATGCCAGAGGGTCCTGGCGGAGGCAGAGCCCCAGCGAGGGCTGCATCCTCGGGTCAGCACGTCCTCAGGGGCCCGGGGCTCAGTGCCAAATGTCCACTCCATGGAGCAGTGCTCCCACATCCAAACGCTTGGACTTACTCTTGCATACCTCCTGGAACAATTTGTAGCAAAAGCCCTGGGCATTTCTCACCAAAAGCTGTCTTTGAACCTGTGAACACTCCATGTGGAAGAGTCCTGCTTTCAAAGCTGCCTTAAAACAGATGAAGTCACACCTTTACTTGTGTTAGTCACTCAGTCGTGTTCGACTCTTTGCGACCCCATGGACTGCAGCCCACCAGGCTCCTCCAAAAACAGTGTGGGGGTGCAGCAGGGGTGGGGGGTTAACACAAAACACTAATGAAGATAGAGAATGAAGGTTTACAAAATGAAAGGCTGGCATGGGGGCTGGAAGCCCCTCGAGCACCAAGGCACCCCTGAAAGGCGTCCGGGGACGCAGCGGGCTGCAGGGCTCTGGACTCTGGACCCCCGCCCTGCACAGTACTCCAGCCTGCCGGGGCCATGTCCAGTGCCCGTCAGCTCTGCCTGGGAGGAAGCCCCTTTGAATGACCCCCGCCACCGCTGAGAGCCTGGACACTGTCGGAAGAGCTGGGTCACATCCTTCATGGAGGCTCAGCACCGCCTGTGTTGTGGGAGACAGCTCTGCAGTCTGGAATGTAGACCCTCCCCATCGGAGCCCGCTGGGTGCTACCTCCTTGGTCCCCACAGGAACAAAATAAATAAATGAATAAACAAAAAGCAACCCCCAGAGATAGAGACAGACTGGGAAAGTGGAAGGAAAGGTGGGAGGGAGGAACAGGGAAAGGAATCCTCTGTGTGGTGACCGGTGGGAAAACAAGGGCGTGGAGATGAAGTAGAAACACAGTGTTGTACATGCGGGTTCAGTTCAGCTGCTCAGTCGTGTCTGACTCTTTGCGACCCCATGAACCGCAGCGTGCCAGGCCTCCCTGTCCATCACCAACTCCCAGAGTCCACCCAAACCCATGTCCATCGAGTCCGTGATGCCATCCAACCATCTCATCCTCTCTCGTCCCCTTCTCCTCCTGCCCCCAATCCCTCCCAGCATCAGGGTCTTTTCCAATGAGCCAGCTCTTCACATCAGGTGGCCAAAGTATTGGAGCTTCAGCATCAGTCCTTCTAATGAACACCCAGGACTGATCTCTTTTAGGATGGACTGATTGGATCTCCTTGTAGTCCAAGGGACTCTCAAGAGTCTTCTCCAATATCACAGTTCAAAAGCATTAATCCTTCAGCACTCAGCTTTCTTTATAGTCCAACTCTCACATCCACACATGACTACTGGAAAAACCATAGCCTTGACTAGATGGACCTTTGTTGACAAAGTAATGTCTCTGCTTTTTAATATGCTGTCTAGGTTGGTCATAACTTTGCATCCAAAGAGCAAGCGTCTTTTAATTTCTGCAATCACCATCTGCAGTGATCTGCAGTGATTGTGGAGTCCAAAAAAATAAAGTCAGCCACTGTTTCCACTGTTTCCCCATCTATTTGCCATGAAGTGATGAGACCAGATGCCATGATCTTGGTTTTCTGAAGGCTGAGCTTTAAGGCAACTTTTTCCACTCTCCTCTTCCACTTTCATCAAAAGGCTTTTTAGTTCTTCTTCACTTTCTGCCATAAGGGTGGTGTCATCTGCGTATCTGAGGTTATTGATATTTCTCCCGGCAATCTTCATTCCAGCTTGTGCTTCCTCCAGACCAGCATTTCTCATGATGTACTCTGCATATAAGTTAAATAAGCCGGGTGACAATATACACGCTTGACATACTCCTTTTCCTATTTGGAACCAGTCTGTTGTTCCATGTCCAGTTCTAACTGCTGCTTCCTGACCTGCACACAGGTTTCTCAAGAGGCAGGTCAGGTGGTCTGGTATTCCCATCCCCTTCAGAATTTTCCACAGTTTATTGTGATCCACACAGTCAAAGGCTTTGACATAGTCAATTAAGCAGAAATAGATGTTTTTCTGGAACTTTCTTGCTTTTTCGATGATCCAGCGGATGTTGGCAATTTGATCTCTGGTTCCTCTGCCATTTCTAAAACCAGCCTGAACATCTGGAAGTTCACAGTTCATGTATTGCTGAAGCCTGGCTTGGAGAATTTTTAGCATTACTTTACTA
>NC_057418.1:37062089-37189694 GCF_019320065.1 Cervus canadensis | reverse complement strand
TCATACCTGAGTGATCTAGTGGTTTTCCCCACTTAAGTCTGAATTTGGCAATAAAGAGTTCATGTTCTGAGCCACAGTCAGCTCCCAGTCTTGTTTTTGCTGACTGCATAGAGCTTCTCCATCTTTGGCTGCAAAGAATATAATCAATCTGATTTCGGTGTTGACAATCTGGTGATGTCCATGTGTAGAGTCTTCTCTTGTGTTGTTGGAAGAGGGTGTTTGCTATGACCAGTGCGTTCTCTTGGCAAAACTCTATTAGCCTTTGCCCTGCTTCATTCCGTACTCCAAGGCCAAATCTGCCTGTTACTCCAGGTGTTTCTTGACTTCCTACTTTTGCATTCCAGTCCCCTATACTGAAAAGGACATATTTTTTTGGTGTTAGTTCTAGAAGATCTTGCAGGTCTTCATAGAACCGTTCAACTTTAGCTTCTTCAGCATTATTGGTCAGGGCATAGACTTGGATTACTGTGTTATTGAATGGTTTGCCTTGGAAACGAAGAGAGATCATTCTGTCATTTTTGAGATTGCATTCAAGTACTGCATTTCGGACTCTTGTTGACTATGATGGCTACTCCATTTCTTCTAAGGGATTCCTGCCCACAGTAGTAGATATAATGGTCATCTGAGTTAAGTTCACCCATTCCAGTCCATCTTAGTTTGCTGATCCCTAGAATGTCAACATTCACTCTTGCCATCTCCTGTTTGACCACTTCCAATTTGCCTTGATTCATGGACCTAACATTCCAGGTTCCTATGCAATATTGCTCTTTACAGTATCAGACCTTGCTTCTATCACCAGTCCCATCCTCAACTGGGTGTTGTTTTTGCTTTGGCTTCATCCCTTCATTCTTTCTAGAGTTATTTCTCCACTGATCTCTAGTAGTATATTGGGCACCTACCGACCTGGGGAGTTCATCTTTCAGCATCCTATCTTTTTGCCTTTTGTATACATGAGCTTACGTGATCTGATCATCCAATGGGAACTCTTGATATTTTTCTTCAATTAAAAAGAAATAAAATCACAATCCTTTTTGGTGAGAGCTAACTATGGGAGATGTCCATTACAGCCTGGGCAGGAAGGGGGTAGGGCTCAGGGACCACCCAACCACACGTCAGCCTACAGGGTCACTGAGAGGAATGTACAAACTGTGTGCATTTTTCCTAGATTTTGATAAAGATTGAGCCCTTCCCAGACACTGGGGGCCTGGAGTGTACCTCTCCTTGGAGTCTGGTTACATGAGGAGCTGTTTGCCTTGAGAATCACATGAACTAAGAAGCCTCATGATAACACAGACTGGAGAGAAGGAGGCCCTTCCAAGGAGGCGGGGGCTGGCTTCCCCTCCAGAGGCAGCTGGCTCCACACACTCACAGACAACTGGGCAAGACGGCCCTGCGTCTTGAGGGCCATATTGTCAGCCTAACATGGATGTTTAAGCAGGTACAGCCCAAGTCTCCTTCAGCCATCATCCTCAGTGCCAGAAGAGACCCTGATTCAGAGGGACATGGACCCTCCAAGATAAAATGGCTGGAAAATACATGCTTACGTACCTGCTGGACATAAGCAGCTCTGAAAGTTTGCTAACTATATGCCAGTAAGTGATCACTTATGGTCATAAAGGGTTGACCCAGAGCCTGTCTTTGGGGGTGACAATTAGAGAGTAGGAACCTTGCCTTCTACTCCCCAAGTGACGCAGATTGCAGTAGGACTTTGCAGCCAACAGAGATGAGACCCGAGAGGTTGCAGGCGTGTTTGTGGGAATGTCATGGCTAAGCTCCCCTGGTAACCACGTTGCCCTGGTAACCATGTTGACATTGACTCCTTCCTAAAATGCACATAAAAGTGCAGCTGCATCCCAGACTCCAGACCATCCCAAGTATTCCGAGCTCGGCCTGCAGAAATCTTGCACACGTGGCCAATTCCTTCCAAAGAGGAAACATCACAGAGGCCAACAGCAGGGTTCAGACACTTCTGTCTCCAGTTCCCCAAGGCACAGGGCCTCGACCCCACCCCAAGGAGCCAACGATGAGTCTGGTCCAGGCCGTGAGCAGAGCATCGTGCTGCTGGGAGACACGGCCTGGGCAGAGCTGGGGACGGGCTGGTAGCACCCACATTTAAGGAGAAGAGATGCCTCCAGCATCCGATGCCCTCCTAAGCAGTTAGGAACTCATCTCTAAGGCATCAGGACCTCTTCATGTCCCACACTCAGGACTGGAAGTCGGTCAGGCAGAGGGGTTTCTGCACCCACCAACATCACGATTGTTGATGCTTCATTTCCTTTGCATGGAAGCGCTCAGCTCAGCAGATCAAAAGCTGGGTTAGTATCCTCACCATGACTGGGATGGTGTGTGACAGGACAGTGATGATGTAAACACAGGGTCCACTTCCTCCTCACCGGGTGCCCGCCTTCCCCAGTGAGGAAGCCCAGAGGCTTCTGCTTGTTTCTTCTCGGCTTCTAGCTGCTTCCTGACGGTGCAGGAGGCACTCTGCATGGGACGGGCGGGCACAAGGTCATGTCCACCTGCCGGACCCAGAAGTCCTGGGCCACCTGCCCCCAGCCAGCCTTTGCTGTGCAGACGCCCTCGCAGAGTCCAGGAGGCACATGACACTTTCCAGGGGGTGGTGCATGAAATCTAATGGCAAACTGAGGCCAAGGCACTTACTTTTACTAAGAGAAAAGAGCCTGAAAATAAGACCGTCAAAGCCCGATACCAAGATGGAAGAAATGAAGCCTAAGAACGCAGGCGTGCAAGCAGGACCGACTTTTAGTCCAGAGCCTACACTGGCCGGGCCTCCTGCAGACCCCTCCCCCTAGAGCACACAGTGGGGACCACTCCCGGCTCACCCTCAGCCCCAGCACCCCACGTCCTACTTCCTGTCTCTACCGGGCTGGAAACGGATCTTGGGCTGGGGTGTCCTGGTGAGTCACCTGCAGCATCACCCTTCCCCATGCATCTTCATCTCCAGCTCCATTCCAGACGCCTGAGCCAAACGGAGGAGGGGCAGAGCGACCCTTCGCATCTCCCGGGACCCTGGGGCCCAGGCGTCCAGCGGCTCTGGGAGCAGACCCTGTGCAGGAACCTCTGGGCAGACCAGTGGGAGTCCTGCTTTACAGGATGTAAGAGACCGGGAGTGGATAGGGACTCCACCCATTCCTGATAACTCTGCTAAATCACACCTCATTAGACTGGGCACGGACGGTGTCCACAGTGGGTTGGCATGTCTGTGTCTGTCTGTCTGTGTTCCATGACCAAGGACAATAACTCTATAACAGCTCTCTGTGGTTCCCTTAACAGTAAATCACTGAGGGTCCAATATAGCCCATCGTATAATGACAGCCACACTATAAAGAACTTTGATCCAATAAGATTCATGTAAAGGTGCGTGTGTAACTCTGACTGGCATCAACACGATTCTCTAGCTGAAATAGTTGTCACCTGCCTAGTGTAGGCATCACTGTGGCAACACCTAAATGATACAGGCCCGGTTTATTTAACATCAACATGAAAAGACCCTGATGCTGAGAAAGACTGAAGGCAGGAGGAGAAGGGGATGACAGAGGATGAGATGGTCAGATGGCATCACCGACTCAATGGACATGAGTTTGAGCAGACTCCAGGAGTTGGTGACAGACAGGGAGGCCTGGTGTGCTGCAGTCCAGGGGTCGCAGAGAGTTGGACACAACTGAGCCACTGAACTCAACTGACTGTCATCTATAAAGACCAAAGAATATCACCTTTACTCAGGGCTGAAGTGAAGATTAAGTGAAGCTCTATGTGTCGAGCTTCAAGGTGGATGCCTTGTTAAGTTTTCGACAAGTTCCCTGCAATTCAAACGCCGCTGTGCTTCTTGGAGCTGCTGCTCCTTTGTCTGGGGCACCTCGGACCTGTCATTCACAAGCCTGTCCGTGCTTTTTTAAATAAGAAGTGAACTCCCCACATGGGTGAACTTTCTGCAGGATCTAGTCCACACTCCTCAGTGACATGTGGCCCCATCTTGCCGAGCCTCCCACCCACCTTCTCCTTTTACTGCTCAGGGACCTCCGTATGCTGCATGAGTCTCTACTAGCTTCTTTGGTTTCACATATTCAGAGAATTTATACAGACAAGCCCTGGATGCTAGAGCCAGCAGATAATTAAAGAGATCATTTCACCCACATTCACTGATGTGAAACTAGAGCCAAGTCACCGTCAGATAGATGCACTAGGAATCCAAACCTTCTCCTTAGAGGGGGCTTCCAGAAAGGACTGCACTTCAGGTGTCTGCTGAGGGGGCTGGCAGGAATCTCAGGCCCATGCCGAGCAGGTCCTGCTTTGTCAGAGGTGAGGGAGGCATGCATGGGCCTTAGAGAGATGGCCTTTCACAGCCAACAGCCCCCCTCCTCCAGGGCACAGAAGCGGCCTGCTCTGTGCCCCAGCTTCCTGGTAGGGGAGACCCCTGGCAGAGCTATTGACATGGCACCAGCCTCATGCAGGGGGAAGGTGCTGGGTCAGTGGTGGGGCGACAGGCACTGCAGCAGCTCGCTGGACACGGGGCAACCTCCTCACCTCCACCGAGTTCAGTGGCAAGAGGTCAATTGGACATAATGCAGAAGCAGAGTCTAGGGCTGGGCTTTCTGGGCGAGTGGGATGTGCAAGGGGAGTCAGTTCACTCAACAGTAAAGAGTGAATTCAGAAGATGACAGGGCCTGACTGGGAAAAGGGGGTGCTGCCAGGAACGGGGGTGTGCATGGATCTGTCTTTCCGGTTCCTCATGTTGCTCCTTTCTTCTCTTCAGGACATTCTGTCCACTAGAGAAATTACAAAAAACAAAATTCCTATTCTGTTGCATTTGAATAAGCAAATTGATCCCTCTGCAAGTTAGCAAGTGGGGATCATTTAAAAGAGTAAAATGTTAGACAAAACATTGACTTCGCTTTTTAGAGTCTATCAAAGGGTGCTCCCAAAACTACTGCTTCATGACCAATGAAGCGTGCTTCTCAGGAGATTTTATTTAGTTATTTATTTTTCAGAAATCTAACACTTTCCAGATTTAAGGAACCTCTGATGATGATACTATTCTGTATCAATCATCAGACTCTGAGATGTGTGATTTTTAACAGAGGAGGGTGCCTCAGACTCTCTTGAAATAAGGACATTATACATTTTAAATATGTTAGCTGATTTAATAAGCAAAAGCACAGAGAAAAGATGGATAAGCAGGATGAGAACTCAAAATTCAAAACCTCTTCTGCTGGAAACCACACCTGAAAAATCTGCCTCAGGGATTTCTTAAAGTTAACTAACAACCAAAGAGCAGTCCATTTATTTTTTGGTCAAAGGGAGAAATCCTTGATTTTTCTGGGGGGAAAAAAAAAAGTTGCTCTTGATTCAACAAATCAGAAGAGAGCTAAGAAAAACTTAAATCTTCCTGGGGAAAACATTCTAGATGTTTCTGTGGTATTCATTATAAATAGGTTTTGGGATGTTTCCCATCCTTGGTCATCGGGGAGGGTACCTGCCAGCCGATGTACAGCTTATGTACTTGAGCCCCGTGGTCTCCGGTGGACCAATTAAATTCTCAGGGAATGAAGTTATCAGGAAGAATAGAGTTGAGTTCTACCATGGCTAGGCCATTCTCTCCATCCAGCCTCTATTCCTAGAGGAAGAACTGTGTCTGGCCAGGACCCAATGGGTAGTTGGATTTGGCTGGTCTCCACTCCCCACTCCCCTCACGGCTTCCGCAGGGGGTTGCTTTCCACTCTCACCCCACGGCATCGTCGTCGTGCGGTGTTGGGGCCGCCACACACTGCCAAGCGAGTCCTAACCCGAATGGCCATACCTAGGGTGCAGGCGCGATATTCCCGGCACAGAATCCGGAAGAGGGCTTTCAGAGTGACATCGTGATGCTTTCAGATATAAAGGGAAACTTCTGCCTGTCATGCAGGAGTCTCCACTTCCCTAGTTTTTCTAACTGCTACAGCATTGCTTTCTTGTGTAAGAACATCCGTCCTGGGGTCGTAAAACTGCAGCATTTGCCCCCGGGGTGCTGTCTCTGGGTGCTGAGGAGCCGAGGGCCGCAGAGTGTCTGGCCTCAGCCGGCGGCTCCATAGGCTTGAGTTTATAAAGAAGGAATTCAGTGTTAGGAGAGGAAGATAAAGCAGAGAAGCTACAGTGCTGTTGCCATGTTGGGATCTTATGAGCGGGAGAATAGGAGGATAACGGGATGAGCAGAGCAGTTCCGAAGCAGGCTGGAGTACCAACCGCGGAGGAGCGCGGCAGGAGGTCTGAGCCGCTTGTCTGGCGGAGAGAAGGGCCTGGGACCGCTTTCTCTGAGGCCATGTGCCAGCCAGGCCAGGAGTCTGCAGGCTGAAGGCCAACACCAGCCACTCGGGACCCCACGGCCCGTCTAAGACCAAGATCAAATCAAGGAGTGTGGGGGGTGCTGAGAAAAGACCAGGAGAACAGCGCGTTTACAGTGAAGGGCACAGAGGCGCAGGAAAGGTCGAGTGACAGGTGCCTCTCTGGCTTCAGGAGCTCCCCAACATGGAGACGGTGTGAAGAGCCACTCGCTACGGAGAACCGGAGGGACCCCAGGCAGGCGGGACCTTCTAGACCAGAGCCGTGGGACACCTGCCCCGTCCTCTCCTAAAGCGCAATTTAAGTGACTCTGAATTCTGGGAGGACATTGATCTGGCTATGGCAGAGTCTATGAGGACAATCTAAATTAATGCTGAGTTGACCAAAGAGTTCGTTCAGGTTTTTCCGTAAGATGTGGTGGGAAAAAAATGGAATGAACTTTTTGGCCAACCCAATAAAAGGGAGTTCAGGCCAATTAAAGTCAATTTTATTATTCTTTCAAGTATATACTGTACTTGGGAGGTTTGTAAAATGGTTATTTGAGACAAAATGCTGTAATAAAGAGACAGGAATTATTTTTCATAGGATAATTGTTTAGCCACAAATATAATATATTTGATGGTGTTTGAGAACAGTTTGTCCTCTTGAGTTATTTAAACTGTCTGTGAAACACAACTAACACTATTAATTTGTCTGGCAGATGCTTTTTCATGATTAATACAGATTTAAACTCCTCTCCCTCTCTCTTCAGCATAGTCATAACTCCCAAAGTGACAGAGGCAAGGCTTTATTATGCTAAAATAACCAGCGTTAGTTCTCCTTGCCATCTTAAAGAATATTATTAAATTGGCTATTTAGACTTTAAAAACATATATGGTTTTAAAGGAAACAATGAAAGCAGCACAAGTGAGATTTCCTCTAAAACATCTCTGGGTGTGTAATGCCGGAGTGGGGGTGTTTGCCATGACCCGCACCATAAGCTTTCCTCCCTTCCATCTTTCGAGTCAGGTGACAGGTCCACCTAACTCAAGACTTTAAAACAAGCTAGCCTACCTTTTTTCTAACATTGGTGAGTTAACTTTACCCACCAACCCTCCTTTACTGTGTCTGTCTTGCTGTCTTACCTGCATTTTCCGTGTTTCTTGCATTGTGCATGACGCCCCTGCGCTCAGAGCCACACACGCTTACCCAAGTCCCTCATCTGCTATAGCTGTGCTGTCTTCAGTGCTCACCAGTTTCCCATTTCTACATCTGTTTTTTTTTTTTCACCTTTTCCCAGTGGCTCCACTGGTAAAGAATCGGCCTCCAATGCAGGAGACCTGGGTTCAATTCCTGGGTTGGGAAGATCCCCTGGAGAAGGGGAAGGGTACCCACGCCAGTACTCTGGCCTGGAGAATGCCATGGACTGTGTAGTCCCTGGGGTCACAAAGAGCCAGACACAACTGAGTGACTTTCACTTTCACTTTCCCCAGCCCCAGGGCCTCATTTGCTGACACCCCGCCCTGACGATGACCCTGTTCCCTGGACGTCCACGTGGCTCCCCAACACTGGAAGCAGGTGCGATGCAAGAAGCGCCTTAGTAGCCAGCAGGCCCAGCTCCAGGCAGGCCCAGGGCGAGACCCACAGCGGGAGCCCCTGCGCGAAGCTCACGAAGATGCCCATGATGGAGACAGCACACGGAGTCAGGTGCAGCCGCTCAGCCCATGGCCAAGAAAACACTTTGACAGATACTCAGAGAACAGGCTGAGTAGCAGAACCTGCCCATTTTCTTGGTTAAGAGGTAAATGGGTGGATTAGCTGTACTGGAACCCCAGGCCCTTGTGTCTCTGGACATACCACCCCTGGCAGCTAGCAGGCTGCTGCTGGCGATGAGGGGGAGGAGAGCGGCTTCTCCTACAGCCCTCGTGGACTTCTAGAAGCACACCAGTTTGGGGCGGATGCTTCTCTCAGGTTGAGATGTGCGTTTCATGGTGGGGAAGCAGGAAGTTTGGGTGGGCTAAAGCCGGCTGGGCCTCCTCCTGGGGACCTGATCCAGTGACGACAGCCCACACGATGAGGGGGACACCTGGCTGGCCCGGGAGCCCCAGGAGGCTCCTGCTGCTGGTGTGGATGGGGCTCAGAAATCTGCTTACAGCCTGCCTGGGGACCTGGCCGGATGGGGTCCATGCGCCTGGCAACAGCTGAGAGAATTCCAAGTCAAGAGCGGTGGCCCGCCCACCCACGGTGGGCACAGGACGGGCATGCAGACCACGTTAGTGAGTGAGTCAGAGAGGGCACTTGAAGGACTATGGAAAGAAAAAAGCAGTCCCTCCACTTGCCTGCCCCTTTTAAACCACACTGTTATCCAACATTGAAGATTTTCACTAGGTCAGACCTCTCACCCCCCAAACCCAGGGCAGGTACAACCTGAAGCTTAAGGACAGACGTTCTTCAAGGTTTATTCAGCAGAATCAAGAAACAACCTCTACACTCACTTTTCTCCAATCGCTGCCAAAGGCTTAACAAATGGAAAAAGGGCCCGACCATCTTGTAAGTCACTTAACATTTGCAGTGACCTTTATTGTTCTTTCCTCCACATGTTAAAAACATGCCTTTGCTTCCTCATCTTGTCTTTATTTGTTCTGGTTCTATTGTGGATGAGTAATCACCGCAATTTCCTCCAAGCCTCCTCCAATTTCTCCTCATTCTCTTAAAAAAAAAATGGAGAAAAATATCAACAGAGCTAAATATTCTAATAAACATCTCACTAAGACTTCTGCCAAGTGGCGCACAACTGTTGCTCCCCATTTCTTGCCTTTTGGGTGCCTTCTGCTCATCCCAGCATCTGATCTCCAGTCTTTAAGAAACAGTGAGTAAAGCATTCATTTCACACTCCATCGCTCGTGTCTGATCAGGTCTTTCCCAGTTCCTCGTGAGTGATCCAGTGTCACATCCGAGATGGAGCCCTGGTCCCCCTTGTCTCGGGATTCCTGTGTCATGAATCCTTAGGGTGGAAATGACTTGTGTGCTTTCAAGTGAGTTTGTATTTGCAACATCCTTTCCTCAGTAAAATTGGACTTAACGGTCCATTTCTTTGTCATGCTTTCTACAAAGTGCAATTTTCTTCTAAAGGATTAGTCATCTTATTCAGCTACAAAGTTGATATTTTAAATTTCATATTTAGTCATCAACCTCAACCGGTCAATTCATCAACCATCAACTGGTCAAAACATAAACTAATGGAGCTCAGTCCCTGTGCCAGGCTGCTCAGAACAGTCCCGTCCGTGTCCAAAATTCGACCCACACTTGGACAGAGTGAACCAGCAATGATGCTTAGCTGTAAAGTCATCAAAGAGCTCCTGAGAGCAAAACATTGTTTAAACTCCTCTCCTGCACACGGCACACCTGCCCTCACCTTCATGCAGCTTTGTCCCGGCCCAGCCCAGGGAGGCAGATGGCCGGAAGCCTCCCAAAGGTGGGCCCAGGAGTGGACAGCCCCCGGGAGAGCCCACTTTGGGCACAGAGCCTCTGCGGGGTCCTCAGACAGAGTGTTCCATCCCAATGCAGTGAAAGCAGAGCCGGGCTGTGGAGTCGGCGCTTGAGGCTGGCATTTCCAGGGGGTGGAACACTAGCACCGTCTATTGTCTGTTGTCTGCAGAAGAGCCCCAAAGGCCCATCGGCCTGGGGGGAGAGTGAGCCCCGCTCCCTGAGAGCCTGGCAAGCTCAGCACAGGTGCCAATCAGGATGAGTTACCTCTGGGAAAGTGTGTTAGGCCGAGGTAAGGGTTATTTTATGCTGCCTCAGGTAATGAAAATTAATTTTGAAAACATTTAGAATCTGATAAAATATTTCTTGAGAAATTCAGGTGGTGCTTTGAGGGTTTCTCATCCAAGCAGTCAATCCTAAAATAAATCAGTCCTGAATATTCATTGAAAGGACTAATGCTGAAGCTGAAACTCCAATACTTTGGCCACCTGATGTGAAGAACTGAGTCATTGGCAAAGACCCTGATGCTGGGAAAGATTGAAGGCAGGAGGAGAAGGGGACGACAGAGGATGAGACGGTTGGATGGCATCACTGACTCAATGGACATGAGTTTGAGTAAGCTCTGGGAGTTGGTGATGGACAGGGAAGCCTGGTGTGCTGCAGTCCATGGGGTCGCAAAAAGTCAGACCCAACTGAGTGAGTGGACAACAGCAATAGAAGTGAAGCTCTGCTGTCCCTGCGATCGCTGAGGCCATGAGAAAAGAGGCTTCCGTGGCTGCTGACTTCCACAGGCTCTGTGCGGTGGCCTTGCTCAAGCTCAGAGAGCCTTTTAGGTTAGGAGGGGCTGTGGTCTCTGCTGGGCTGACCTGGGTGCCAGCGCTGAGTTGGGGGACAGCGTATGGCTCTGGTTTGGGGGATGAAGCAGGAACGTGAGGAGGCCACTTTCAGGCACCAGAAAACCTAAAACCCTTCTCAGTCACTCACCATCCTCTGGCCTGAAGCCCCTGAGAGACAACAGAGTGGCCCTGAATGGATGGAGGAAAGAAAGGCAGGGCGGGGAGTGAGGTCCTCCCCGGACTCACCTGCCCTCAGAGCTCTCTCTACCTGACCTCCAGCTTCGAGCTCTTTCTTGTCGATTGCCTATAAAGACTTGACTGCGTTGCACCATTATGATAACTAACAAAACCAGTGACTGTCCATCAGAAGAGATTCAATGAAGCAAAAATCCAGAGGAGAAAGGAAGCCTGATGAGCCTGTTAAAATTGTCTCAGAGAGATAATAAGCCAGACAAAACGTGTTTAAGTATAAAAGACACAAACGGTCTGATCAGCTCCAGTTAGAGAAAGTCATAAACTCTAAGCCACAAAGTAACTTATTTTGATTTTTTTTATAACAAACTCTCCTTCATCTATCTTTCCCCCCAACTGCCTCCAGGGTCTGGTTCCTCAACACAGAAGGGGAACCCAGGTCTGAGGATGGGGGACCCAGGTCTGAGGCTGAGTGTTCTCCAGGAGCCAAAAGCAGGCACCTCTCTGCCACTGAGGCCTCTGCCTGTATCTCAGCAGTGGGTGTGTGAGTGGCGTCCAGTGGCCTTTAGCTGTCGTCTGGCTGTGTGTCTCTGCCAAGGAGAGAGGACAGGTGAGTCCTCCTCTTGGGCAGAGAGCCTGAGGTTGAATCAGAACAATGAGGCCCATCTATGAGATCAACCCCTCCACACTAGAAATCCCACTCATTGAAGACATACATACTCTGTGCCTTAAAGTCAGCAAGACCACTGACTTTAAGTCAGTGTCTTAGACTACATAGAAGTCTTCCAGTGTCACTCAATACAGAAGAGTCAAAAGGCTCAGAATAAGAAAAGAAAGGGCTTCCCAGGTGGCTCAGAGGTATAGACTTCACCTGCCAATGCAGGAGACGTGGGTTCAATCCCTGTGTCAGCAAGATGCCCTGGAGAAGGAAATGGCAGCCCAGGTTAGTGTTCCTAACTGGGAAATCCCAAGGACAGAGGAGCCTGGTAGGCTACAGTCCACAAGGCTGCAAAGAGCCAGACATGACTTAGTGATTAAACAACACCAACAAAGGAAAAGAAACCCGCCTAGCGGACTTAATTTGCAAACTCTTTTCCAGGTGCCCAGGGAGGTGTGCTGGCTGGGGGGGCATCCTGGGGTTCAGCCCCCATCTCAAAAGGACCATGTGGGGCACAGGGTGGAGCCTGCAACTCGAAGCCTGCAAAGCAGCACTGGATGCCCCGGACACCGTGGGAGCACACGGTGGGGGGCATCAGAGGGCAATGGTCTCCCCGGGGAGCCAGGTCCTGCATGGATGGCCAGGCCCACAGGAGGGCTGGTGGGCAGCGTCCTGGGCTCAGAGATGCCCCGCGGCTGTGAGCAGGTGATCGGCAGAGCCCCAAGGAGCGGGAGAGGGTGAGGGGCATGGGCCGGCCAGGAGCCAGGCAGACAGGTTATTCCAAACGCCTCCAAGATGAAGAGACGCCAGTGCAGACCAGGCAGGATAGACCTGCAAGGAAAGGTGTGGTCTAACGCCTTTGCGGGAAGTCTCTCATGTGACAGTTTGACTCCTCTCAGGCATGAAAGGCAGTCGTGTGAGGGACATTACAGGGTCGAAGAATAACCTCTGAGAGTCGCAACCACGGCCCAGTTCTCAGGAACTGACCCCTTGGGCTGGACCGTGGTGCCCCCACAGGACCAAGCGCTGGCCCCCTAAGATTAAGTGACCACTTTCCCACAGTTAGTGTGAGCCTGAAGTCCACGCTCTCTCCTACATTGCGTGTGGACGAACACTTGGCAGTCGGCAAACCCCCGAACAAGTGAGCTGTGTGTGAGGACACTATCAGCCTGGCTGGGAAAGTGAGTGACCCTTACTGGCTGAAACTTAATAAAGCTGCTTAAAATGAAAACCATGCCTTTTAAGAAGAAAACGCATCGGCACTGGACTTAGAAGTGTCTGCCTGCCCACCATGGTGCTGTGTTATTTTGGATACCGTCTTCCCCTCTTGACAAGAACAGCCTCCATCCAGGAGTTATTTTAAGACCTACTTGTTTTTCCCTAATAAGGATAATTATCTTCAAAAAGGCAAAATGATTAAGTGGTCATGAATGGTGCACTCCCAAACATCCACGATTGCAAAATAAGCTGACCTTTTCAGAATTTGCGTAAAAGGGCTTGCGTGCCCAGGACTGGGGCTTCAGGGCAGGCCTGGGAGGGCACCTTTGTGGTGGCAGCCTGCCCGCCCCCCTCCTTTCGACAGGCGGGTGTGGTGTCCACAGCTCTGACGAGCACCCCTTCCCGCGGTTCTCCCTGAAGGGCTAGGTGTCCTTTCTCTACGTGGCCCGTCTGACCCTCACATGAGCCCGCAGTGACGTCACGTGGTGTTTCCTAATATTGAGGGTCAGTGGTCCCCAGAGGACCAATGACCGCTCCAGCCTTTCAACCCGGAGTCCAGCCCGGTTCCAGGTACCAGAGTCCCCAGGCACAGCCCCCAAGAGGGGATGGGAGGGGCACATTCTGTCTGTCCTGTGAGTTAAGGAAGGTCTAGGTCTCTAACTAATGAAGACCAGAGCTTGACTGCACATTCATTAAGGGCATTGACATTATAAGGGCAAAAAACATACACAGCTTGAGATAGAAGTAAGGCAGTTTCAGATTATCGAAAAGAAAAATGAGCACCTCGGAGACAAAGAGCAGATGGCCTGAAGTTTCAGCGGTGTGGCTAAGATGGGCCAAAGGGCGAACAGTCACATGATGAATGTGCTAAATTAATTCTTCCCTCTTAAGAAAACATGCCGTCCACTGGTGCTAAACCAGATTTCAGACACCAGTGCGCGCTCCTCCTAAGGCCAAGACACGTATACATAAGGCGTCACTCCGGGGATCACTTGAAGAACAAGCCTGTTTGCATTTTAACCTTCAGGGTCTCTCTTTCCTGCCCTTTCTCGCCGTCCCCCCCTCCCCCGCCCCAAGATCCAGAAAGCTTCCTGATTCATGAACGTGCACCCCAGCACCACTCACACAGAGCTGTGATGTCAGTGGTCCCTCCACCCACACTGGAAGGAAGGTGTGAGGTGGGAAGCAGCGCAGACCTGAGCCCAGCGGCTTGGAGTCAGCACCAGCAGCCGGCGGGGTGACTCTGACACGGAGCAGACCAGGCCCCGCCTCCCCACTTCCTCTGTGTCCAGCGCCTTTGTTCCAGGCGTTGTTGGCAGGGTACGGAGGTGGGCAGATGACCCTCCCATCTTCTCTGCCTCTGCTCACGGGCAGAGAAACATCTCTGACTTTCAGAATCTAAAACCCTCTTTACAGATTCAATGATAGTACTCATCAAGCAAGGACCACAGAATTTTTCTAAACAGCAAGCTATCTAGACCCTGTGTAAGACCCAGATCCAGCATGCACCTAAAAGGAAAGGTGCTGGAGAAAAGATTTTCATGGCCTCTGAGGCTTTGACCAGACAGACAATCTGGAGGCATTTAAAGGGAAAAAAAGAAGATGGAAATGAGACAAAACAGCAACCAACTTCACAGCATCCTACCAATGCCACTGAACCCACCCCCGAAGCAGGAATTGGGTCTCTCACTCCACGATGTCATCAGGTGAGCTGCACAGCAGCAACCCAGCCAGGAGGCCATGCCCCTCAGCCAAGTTCAAGGGCACCTCAACACCTGGAAGACCCCCGTCCAGGTGGGACTTCAATTTAACAGTTGACGTCATCCTTCTTGGTGTCCCATAGACACTCACAGGCTTTTTGATGAAAGAGAACAGCCATAAGACATTTCAGTGAATGCTATTTGTAGTAGTTACAAGGTTAAACTCACTGCCTCCCTTAATTTGAGCTCATTCTTCACAACCAAACTTGCTTGAGCTCCTTCCCCCCCAGACCTGCAGGAAAGAGCAGAGCGGCAGCCGTTGAGCCTGGCCCAGCCCTGGGCCCACTCACCTTGGAGCTGGCGGCTCTTGTACAGGTCCCGCGTTCTGGCTGGATGAGCTCTAGCTGTGTTGTCGCATTTTGGCTGCTCGTACCTGGGAGAAGGGGAGGAGAGAGACCAGCTGGTTTGAGGCGGGCTTGCCTCGGGTTGCTGCTCGCTCACACAGCAGGCTTCCTGGGCCCTGGAACACATGGGGCATCCAGCCATCACGTTGCAGTGTCTGGGATGAACCTTTGGTGACCTTGCAACAACTTAACATCTTCTTCACAGTCGTAAGGACACGCATGACACCTTGCGCTCTGTCTCTCCATCCAGTCTCTGCAACACATCCTGTGCAAGGGACACCCCCACCCAGGACCAGGCGGGGAGGGGTCAGAGGAGGGGGAAATGCCAGCATTGGCACTAAAGTGGGGATAGGGGGCGCGGCCACGCACCCCCCCACCCTGGAGAGAGCAGAGCCTCAGAGAGAACCTCAGGACTCCAGACAGATGCATCACTCAAGGACCAGCATGTCCCCAGCCTTGCTCACGAAGCTGCAAAAGGTTGCCTCCCTCCGTGTTCAAACAGTAAAAGAAAGAGCTCTGTTCCGGCCCCTCGGAGCTGACAGGAACTGGGGGCCCTGACATCAGGCAGGCAGACAGGGTGGTTGCGGGTTACTTCACGTCAGGGAGCAGGCACTCTGGGGACCCCAGAAAGCACCACGACTCTGGACTGACCTGCCCAGGTGGACAGCTCGCGAGCATCCCCCAAGCATCCCCCGCAGGACCTCCCTCCAGGCTCTTGATAAATGCCCCTGAGGGGGAGACACGGGCAGACCCAGGCCAGACAGCTCATGGGGACGCTGACAGTCCCCGAGGGCACCTGTGAGAACCTGTCCTCCAGGCACCTGAGGCAGCCGCAGGGGTCAGGAAGGCTTCCCCCAAAATGTGAACAAGTCAGAGTCAGACTGGGGTGTGCGGGGGTGGGATAGTCGGGTTCTGGGGGCCACTGACTCTCAGGGAGTCAACAAGACCCCCTCAGTCCTCAGCCCCTCCTGCCGCCCAGTTTCCTTTCCAAGCTCTCAGAAGGAGATATGAGATCATGATCACTTCACAGGGATATTTCTGACTCTTATTTTCCATATTCCTTGTCCTCCCACCCAGGAAAATGAAAGAATGAGGTTTCTCTCTAAAGGGATAGCTTCTCAGAGGCCCTGCCTGGGGCCCAGGGAGCCAGCTGGCCGTGAGGGTCGTGTCCAGCCTGGCTGAAACAGAGGCAGGGCCCCGCGGGCTCCTCCAGTCCTCAGACTCTAAGTGGCCTCTTTGATACCAGAAAACCTAACACCCCACTCATGCAAACTTAATATGCCTTTTCAAAAAGTTGTTTTTGAAATTAAAGCATTCCCGACACACTTTGGAAAACAGTTACATTATCACATTGTCACCAAAAGCCATTAACACACATTCTTTGAAATGCAGTGGGGTTCAGTGCAGTTGGCATTGAGGTCACATCACAGGAAAGTGAACGGGGGTGAAGGGACCTGTTACCCACCTGGTGCCCCCTCTCCTACCTGGGGCTGCGACAGGCAGGTGAGGAGCCAGAAATTCACTAGGGGAACATTCAAGAAAGAACTTTCATAACTGAGAGATGGCTGAGGGCTCACTGTTACGCATGTTCAATCTGGGGAAACAACCCATGCTCAAGACTGAACAACTGCTGTTTCAGACTCCAGGTGAGTATCCGTGAGGCTTGTGAGGTTGGCATTGGTACCTACGCTAGAGCTGACACCTTCACAGCCAGCAGCCCGTGAAATGTCAGCTCTGTGGAAAGAAGGACACGCCAGATCCCAGCTCCTGACTGAGCAGGCAGAGCTGGGGCCGGGATTCCCAGGGAGGCGGAACGGCATCCACTCCTGGGACGTCTCGCCTGCGAGAACCTCAGGCATGGGCTGCTCTGTGTGTTAGGAAGTTGACTTTTAATACGAAACATGTCCAGCCTGTGAAAGGCTCAGAGCCAACACACGATGATAAGAAACCACATCACCGCCAACTCCATTCTGAATCTTGAACCTCGAAGCAGCCTGGGAACTAGCCACACTGCACGGTCATCCTGGTTTTGCTCCAAATTTGGGCAGGAGGGCTTAAGAATCCTAGCACTTGTGCTTATATTAAAACATGTATGTTTAAAGGGCAGCATTCCACTCCTTTTAGAAGAATACTGCTCAATCATCTCTGACTCTTGGCAACCCCGTGGACTGCAGCACGCCAGGCCTCCCTGTCCATCACCAACTCCCGGAGTTTACTCAAACTCATGTCCATAGAGTTGATAATACCATCCAATCATCTCATCCTCCATCGTCCCCTTTGCCTCCTACCTTCAATATTTCCCAGCATCAGGGTCTTTTCCAATGAGTCAGTTCTCATCAGGTGGCCGTACTACTGGAGCTTCAGCTTCAGCATCAGCCCTTCCAATGAATATTCAGGGTTGATTTCCTTTAGGATTCACTGGTTTGATCTCCTTTCTGTCCAAGGGACTCTCTAGAGTCTTCTCCAAAACCACAGTTCAAAAGCATCAATTCTTCAGCACTCAGCTTTCTTTATAGTCCAACTCTCACATCCATACCTGACTACTGGAAAAACCATAGCTTTGTCCATAGGGCCTTTGTCAGCAAAGTAATGTCTCTGCCTTTTAATATGCTGTTTGTCATAGCTTTTCTTCTAAGGAACAAACGTCTTTTAATTTGCAGAAAAAACAATCTCAAGAAACAGAATCAATGCCTTTGAAGACTCAGATAAAACCTTTTAAGTTGTGTTGACATCCATAACCACCCTTTTCAATGGTGTTTATTTTAACTTATTTTATGTAAAAGAAGAAGATCTCTTGATTGTCTGGTTGCCCATCAGATCCCAGGCTCTCTGCCAGGGAGAAATTCGATTTCACGTTCACACAGCCAGTGAGACGTGTGGGCCTGCGGGCCTGGAACAGGGGCCCTTGGGCAGGTAAGAACCACCGTCAGCCTGATGCCAGGTGGACAATCCTCATCATCTGTCAGGAAAGTGGAAGAGAAATCCCTTGGTTCTGGGCGCTAATGTAACAGCTGGCAGTCAGCCTGGTCCATGCTTAGCCTGAGAGCTCACGCCAGCTCTCCCCACCATCAGTCAGCGACCAGGTGGGAACCCGCCCTTCCTCCCAGATCTTATCCCACCACGTGCGGCCTGGGCTCACATGGAGGCCCAGGATCAAGCTCACGGGGGCCCGGGATCCAGCTCATGGGGGCTCAGGATCCAGCTCACAGGGGCCTGGGATACAGCTCACAGGGGCTCGGGATCCAGCTCATGGGGCCTCGGGCTTCTGCCTGCCGGGATCTGGACATCTCAGCCAAGAGGTCAGTTTTCACTCAAAAAGGCAGAGGGGCCAGGAGATGCATCAGAGCCTGATCGGACTCATGGTTCTCCCTGATGACCATCCCATCTGGAAATCCTGCCCTGTAGCTTCTCTCTGCTCTGTGTGTTTACTGTCCTTGGCACAGGCCTGTGACAAAATGTGTCCTTTGTAATGTAGTTACCTGGCAGGATGACACAAGGAAAGAACTAGCTTATAAAGACAGGGCACTTTATGGCTTCTTACTGTTTGATTTTTAAATTATTCTTCCCCATTAGAAAACACAGAGAATGACTGGTGGGAGGGGGACGTGAACTGTCTACCCAAAAATAAATCACAACTAATCTCCCTGGAATGGCTTATTTCAGAAAGCCACAAGAAAATAGCATTTATGCAGCCGACAGTATTTAAATAGCAATACAGAAGGCTTTCTATGACCCTGCTGCCCTTCACAGGAGAAGCAGGGCTGTGAGAGGGCTGGGGGCGCTCACATAGGATCAGATATGCCTTAAAGTTGATGATTTTGACTGACTTCCCAGCATGCAAGACTCCCTAGAAATCAGTTTAACCCAAATCCATTTTTCTTGCTAGTGATGGGTTTAACCATAGTCATATGATCCAATTATGGCCAATAATCCATGAATTAAATCATCTAGGGGACTTTTAGGAAAGGTGATTCGGCTCCTGAGAGAGATGGGCTGTGTGTCCTCTGAGACTGTGGTGTCTGAATGAGATGCCCGGATCCCTGAAGCCATCTTGTGACCATGAGGGGCGTCTGTCTAAGGGCAGTCACAACACAATGAGGACGTGAGAGGAAAGTTTTGGGAGACTCCATGTCCTCGGTGGTGTCAGCAAGTCACAGCATCCACTGAAAGGAGATTCCTCCACCTCTGCACCTCTTCTTTAGATTACACTGTCCCTCGCTGTTTACGCCCATTTGTAAGACGCTACTAGAAATGAAGAGCTTCCTAATCGATACAGCCCCTCTTGTGGCCAAAACTGAACTAGATCCTGGCTCTGAGACCTGCAATGTGGGAGCCACATTCACCCCCTCCAGACTGCCGCTTTACCCCAAAGATAGCATCAGCTTGCTCCTCAATTCCTCAGGACCTGACTCCGACGTCAACATTTTGGGGAGCCCCCAGCCACTCCATGGAAGTTATACCCCAACATGCCCTCTCTCCATTTCCTGTGTTTTCTTCCAGCACAGCTGTCGTGGGCCAGCACATTGCTCACATTCAGCTCATCTGCTCACGTGCTCTGCTTACCGTCTCTTTCCCTCCATCAGAACAGAGGCTCCGTGAAGCCCAGATTTTGGTCTCTTTTATTCCCTGTATGTCCCCAGCCCCTAGGGTGGCACCTGCAACATCGAGGGATTCAAATGTCTGGTGACGAGAAAGTGAATGGATACAGGGAGGGGGTGTCTCTCAGAGGCTTAAGGGGTGATACAGGGCGGGGGTGTCTCTCAGAGTGTTAAGGGGTGATACAGGGAGGGGGCGTCTCTCAGTGCTTTAAGGGGTGATACAGGGAGGGGGCGTCTCTCAGAGGTCTAAGGGGTGATACAGGGAGGGGGCGTCTCTCAGAGGTCTAAGGGGTGATACAGGGAGGGGGCGTCTCTCAGAGCTGTAAGAGGTTGCACCTCTTCTGAGCTGAACTCTGTCACAAGTACAACCCGCACTGTCTGGCCTTGGGTGCCCCCGGGGGGTGGCCCGGTCCATGCCTGGGTGCTGAGTGTGGGGGCCTGGTCTGGCCAGGTAGAGTGAGGGGAGGTACACCAAGGAACCACAGGGAAGGCCTCCTAAGGGGTCAAGAAAAGCCACACAGTGTTGTCAGGGCCACGTGATGCTGCTGGAAGCCAGGACGGAAGTGAGACGCAGAGAGAGCTGGTGAATTGAAGATGGAGAGAGGAGGGGACAGAAGACAGGCGGGCAGGGCCTGTGGACCACCGTGGCTGTCACGGGAGGAGCCCCACGGGGACATGTGGGTGCTGACGCCCCCAGCAGGACACGGAGCCCGCACGGGACCCCACTATGCTCAGTCACGTCACCGCCTCAATCCTGACGGTGGCAGGGTCATGACAGCCAACGTCGGGGAGAATAAATGAATGAATGCACAAACAGGAGAAAACCCACACCTCAAATCTGAAGCATCTCCTCCCCAGGGTCTAATTTAAGTCTGCTTCTTGAAATTCAAAGAAGAGGGAGTCCCTCGCTCCTGCAGGAAAAATAGGGGAAATGAGAACGTGGCGCTGGGTTCTGATAACATCTGGGCAGAATGAAATCAGGATGGACACAGGGGCGGGGGGTTGGTCTCTGGTGTTTCCTGTCCAATCATAAGGTAAGTGTTCAGAGGTTCTGAGGGACAACGTGCTGAAGCTGACCTCACACTCTGGGCCCATCTGCACAGGCCTGGCCTTGACAGGGTCAGGATTCCATTGGCCGACGCTAAGGGAACTTCCAGCGGCCCATGCAGCCCAGCCTGGGGAACAAACCCCCCAACTTAACGCACCGTCCACAAGCCAGAGTGTGAAGGGTGTGGAGACATCACTCCCAAGACAGGTTTCTCAGAAAAGAGCTCTCCCTGCAACACACACGTGCTCAGGAATCAAAGAAGCGCTTTCACACACAAAACCCTGGGAAGATGTGTGTTCTCTTCAGGTTTGAAACCATCTCCTACAATTGCCGCGGAGGGAACCCGAGCCCCTCTCCTGCACACCCTTGTTGGGGCCAGCTGTGTGTGGCACAGGCCTCCTGCCCAGCGGCCCAGGGTCCGCATCCCCATGGCAGGGCCCCCACGGAGCCTGGTCTCTCTGATGAACCAGACAGGGCTCCAGGTGTGCCTGGACCCTTCCATCAGGAGACAGCAGATGCTCACCATCCCTCCAGCTCCCGGAATCTGTGTGGTGTTTCCCCGCCCACACACGTGGTAGTCACACTTGAGAAACTGGGGAAGTGTCTTAGGAGACATCAGAGTGCTCATGCTTCAGGGCTGCAGAGGCAACCAGAGCTTAAACTGGGTCACATGTGAGAGATACTATTTCCCTGTATGTAGGAGCTATTTTTATGGGCTTCCCTAGTGGCTCAAAGAATAAAGAATCTTCCTGCAATGCAGGAGACCCAGGTTCAATCCCTGGGTCAGGAAGATCCCCTGGAGAAGGGAACAGCAACCCACTCCAGTGTTCTTGCCTGGAAAATCCTATGGACAGAGGAGCCTGGCAGGTTATAGTCCATGGGGTCGCAAGAGTCAGACATGGCTGAGCAACTAACACGTAGAAACTATTTCTATACCAATCTATGAGAAATCAAAGGTCAAGTCATATAACCAACAGCTACAAAAACACCATCACTCACATGTACACCAGTCCCAGGAACAGGGAGCAGGTCTACTCCTGGTGCTGTTCTGAAATCACTTGCTTTGCTCTAAACTCACACAAAACATGAGTGAATAGGTTGGTTTTTGTTTCAAACCCTTGACCTCAGCACTCTTTCTTTTTTAGCGGTAATTTCAGGACACAGATACCTTTGGACTACAGACATCTGAGCAGCCAGCCCCTTCACCAAAACCAGGGACTAAAGAGGCTGAGGCGACGAGGGACACACTCGGCACCCGCCCAGCCAGCCCGGACGTCAGAGCCATCCTCCGTGATCGCAGGCTGTGTGAACAAGGGTGGGAGCACACCCTGCCTAAAACATCCAGCTCCGGTCCCGTCAGGGGGACGGTCTTCCCCAGCCTTGCACCCACAGGCTTTAATGCGTGCTGAGAAGCAAGGGTGAGGCCGGGCCTCGGGGCCTCGAGTCCACGGCGGGTGGAAAGCCTGCGTCCCAGAGCTTACCTGGTGGACGTGCCGGGGATGGGGCGGCCGGTGTCCACCAGGACGCACCAGCAGTAGCCCGTGGACGGGTGACACTGCACCGGCTTGTAGAGGCCGCCGTGGGCGCACTCAGGGATGACCACGTTGTCGTTCTTGGGCTGCCTGGCCTCCTCCAGGGCCGACTGCTGCTCCTGGTCGCACGAGGACACTGCAGTGAGGAGGAGACGGGAGTGAGCGCCCGGGAAACAGGTGGGGCCGGCCCAGGAGTGCAGGGCCGGCCAGGAGGGTCCCCGCGCTGCTGTGGCCAGCAGGGTGGACACCTTCCTCAGGGGATCTGATGTCCCTGGGCTCCCAAGGCCATGGATGGGGCCTGGACCCCAGCGACAGCCACGGCCCTCTACTCTGGATCCCCATATGGAGGGAAGGGTCGGCCAGCACCCAGTCCAGGGCAACTGAGTCCCCCCCAGGAGGATCCCGGGAGAACATCCCCCACCAACGTGCCCTGCCTGAGGGCTGCCTGAGGCCAAGTCTGGAGCGTGATCAGCCCCAGAGGGCTGCAGGCTCCGCCGCAGTGTTTCCTAAACAGGCTGCATGCCCAGAAATCAGTCAAGAGGAAGAAGAGGCGCTCCTAGTCAGAGCAGCATCACGGGGGCCATGGGGGAGCTCTGAAGCTCATCCACAGGAAAGCTAAACACTCAGAATTCTAAGAACAAGCATTTCAATGCACAGGGGCTTCTGTCTTCCTATGTTAATAGATTCAGTTTCTTTTTTGCATTTAGACGTGAGCTAACTTAGATCCAGGGAATGCCTGGTGGCTCAGCCTGCAATGCAGGAGATGCGGTTTCAATCCTTGGGTTGGGAAGATCCTCTGGAGTAGGAAATGGCACCCCACTCCAGTGTTCTTCCCTGGAGAATCCCAGGGATGGGGTCACACAGAGTCAGACACGACTGAAGTGGCTTAGCAGTAGCAGCGGAGCAACTAACACTTGCCCTTCACTTCATATACCTTATATATGTAATATATGTCTTCTTTATCCATTCATCTGGTGATGGATGGTTAGCTTGCTTCTAAGTCTTGGTTACTGTGAATAACCCTACAGTAAACATGAGGGTGCAGATATCTCTCTAAGACCCTGACTTCCTTTCCTTTGATGGATATATATCTGGCCTTATCTTCTATTATATGAGCTGCATCCCCTGGAGAAGGAAATGGCAACCCACTCCAGTATTCTTGCCTGGAGAATCCCAGGGACAGAGGAGCCTGGCAGGCTACAGGCCATGGGGTCAGAAAGAGTCGGACATGACTGAGCAACTAAACAACCACCACTGATTTAGACCCATCTTCTGCCCCGAATAGATGGAGAATGTCTGAGAAGCATTAAAGGAGCCCATTCCGCTTAGTGATCCTCAGAGGGTAATGAACTTGAGTAAAATAAAATAAAAGGTGAAGAACACTTTATCCCTCACTAGAAATCCACACGAGGTTTGAAATATAATCCAGAGAACACTCAGCACAAGACATTCTAAATGTTCCTGTTCTGCCAGATACCTGGCATCAAGAATTCACACCAGCGAACTAAGCCTCCCCCTCACTCCTGGAAAAGAAGTCCAATAGTGGGCACTTGTTTCCAGCTCTGTCCTCGGGGTGGGCATCTCTGAGCTTGGCCTCAAAGGCAGTCATCTGGAACAGACCTCCCACCGCACAAGCCCACACCCTGGGACCCAGGGTGACCGCAGGTCAAGGTTTTATCCCAGGACAGGCTCTCCTCACCTGAGCTGTCTTTTGGGATTGAAAATGGCCTCTTTTGCTTTCATATTTCTCCATAAAAGGGAAAAGAAAACAAGCAATATATCGGACGGATATATTTTAAATAAAATCTTTAGAGCAATTTTCTGCCTAGAAAGTAACTTTCCACAGATTATGTCTCTTTTTTTTTTCCCCACAGATTATGTCTTAACCCGCTTTGAAATGAAATAACCACAGTTGACAGAAATTTTGTGACTGTCAAGGTAACATCAAACAGGTGGGAAAGCTTCCCAAATCTGGGAAGGAGTGTGCTTCTGGAAGCACGCTGCCATGGCCAGAGGCAGGGGCCTGGTACTCAGCAGGAAGACCCCTGACCCAGGTGATGACACAGGGGGTGCTGTCAAGACGAAAGAGGTGCAACACGCAGTGTGGCCCGAAGACCCGGCCTCATAAATGCTAGCTCTCACTTTCATTGTTTCTCCAGCTCTTAAAATGTCTGGCATATCACAGGCACGCCATAAATCTATTGTGAGATAACTCACAGTGATGACGTTATTAGTGAGAGAACCACCTAGATTTTTCTTACTCTAGTAAGTCCGTTTGCACAATGAAGACAGTCACACATGTGTACTGTCATGACCACTTTGTCTGCAGACTGTATCAGCAGATGCTGCTGTGGCTGGACCACAGCACCACTGCCCATGTCCACAGGTGAAGGTCACCTGTGGGTCCCCCCTTGCTCCCATTCAGAAGCATGCATGGAGCTTCCTGCCAGGCTGACCTCAGCCTCCTGGCAATGGACAAGGAAGCTGGGGGCTGTATGGCCATGAGTCCAAGTTGATGTTCTGTAGGATGATCGCAAAGCCCGGGGTGGTTCTGCATCTCACAGGTGTTCTACATCATTTAATGAACAAGAGGGAGGAGGGAAGACAGGGGTCCTTGAACGAGGGCTTGCATTTCTGTTCCTAATAGCAAGCACCCTGGCCCCCGAGACAGAGAAGACTCCAGGTCCTCAGCATCAGTGGAGGAGGCCCAGGTGCTGCCCCAGCCATGGCCATGGTCCTTAGGGCAGAGTGTGGTCTGTGAGCATCTGGGCTACAGGGGCCATGCGGACCCTGGGCTGTCGGCCGCCCCCTGCCCCCCAAGGCACCCATGTAGCTCCATTAAATTCCCTGTGACTTTGACTATCCGGAGGTGGATATTTTCATGGGGAGGGTCTGTAAGTTAAGAGTCTTAACGGGCAGAGTTATGAGTGTGAAGCAGGTCAACATCAGGATGCGGCACTGGTTTCCACCGAGCGTCCCGCTGCATTGTTCAGCACACTCGGCACACATTGGTGGACAGGCGTCTCACTAGGCACCGCTCCAGGTGCTGACCTGTCTGTGCAGAAGATGCTAATCTAATTTCAGTTCATCATTAATACATAGAAATAATGAATGCTGCTGCGTTTCTTACAATAGCTCCACCTAGTTTCTTAAAAATGTCATCCTGATTGTTTCCTATAATCCCTGTACTTTTCGGTAGATTCTAGATTTTGCCCAGCAAATGTTGTATTGTTCAGTTGCCCAGCCGTATCTGACTCTGCGACCCCAAGGACTGCAGGACGCCAGGCCTCCCTGTCCCTCACCAACTCCCAGAGTTTGCCCAAGTTCAAGTTCATTGCAAATAGATAGATACATAAATTAAATGCACCCCTGTGTTACATGGTTATCTTAACAAGGCGTTGGCTCCAACTGTAACTGAGAAACTGGCGTGAGATCAAAATGACAATGACTCATATTGCTTTCTAAAGTCACAGATGCGCTACTTTAGATCAGATCCAGGCAGGAACCAAGAAGGAGGCAGGCTGAGCCACATGTTTCCAGAGGCAACTGGGTCCTGCTCTTAGCAGTCCTCGGAGTGGCTGACCCCTTCCTAACTGGAGCCCCACACTCAGGAGACTCAGCTGATGCAAGGGCTTCTGTTCCAGAAAGCTCTCCTGGAAAACACATTGCTTACTTTAACGTTCACTTGGCCCTTTTTCAGAAGTTTTATTAGTGAACAGAATTTATGGTGTGATTATCTGGGCACAAAATGCGTTTCATGCTCCATCCAAGGACATGCTGTATCTATAGAAAGGGTTCTGGAAAATTCTTGAAATGGCCCTTTTGAGGATTTTACATCATATTTGAAGGCTCATCGTAAGCAAAGTAGAATTGATTAAATTGACCACCTCTTAAAATTTGCTGAGAACGTTGTAAAATATGGACGATATTATTGCCAAGTCAGAAGAGATTCCTGTTTGTTTATATAAACATCCTGGCTGAAGTTAGAATTGTTAACTTATGCAATTTTATTTGGTAAACCTGGCTTTGCATGGGGAATTCAGTTTCTCTTATGGGAGGAATGCAATTTTACATTTTAGGGCCATGTGGAAGGAAGTAGATCTTCTTTAGTCAAATTCACGATGGCCCAAGGGAACCGAAACTAAAGGGTGTCCCATCTCGCTGTTTAAAAATCGCCCTCCTCACTGCAACAGCCGAGCTCCGCCCCTTCTGGTTCCACAGGGGCCACACAGGATGTCAACGGGAAGATGCTCCTGGGGGGGGTCCTCTCAGCACAGATGCCCCTGCTCTGTGCAGGACGTTAACTGCGCTGACAGAAGGAGAAGGAGAGCTGGCAGAGGGATACAAACCAGCTGTGCGTCATGGCACTGGGAGCTCGCAGTCCCGAGAACCAAGGATCAGGACTCCTAGGGCACAAGGCCCAGCCACGTTTTGGAAAATCATCAGTGAGGACCCACACACAGGAGGAAAACAGTCAGTGAGGACCCACAACACAGGAGAAAAGGAGGACTCACCACACAGGAGGAAAGGAGGACTCACAGGAGGAAAGGAGGACTCAGCACAGGAGGAAAGGAGGACTCACAGGAGAAAAGGAGGACTCACAGCACAGGAGGAAAGGAGGAAGGAGAGACGGTCAAAAGGAACTGGTAGCATAAAGGCGGGGACTGGCTTCAGACCACGAGATAGTGTGTGTGGAAGCAGAGATGCCAGCTGCCAGCTGATGGCTCAGGGTCACAAAGGGGACCAAAGCTGCAGTTTACAATAGTGACCTCACTAAAAGTTAGGTTTGAATCCATGCCAAAGAATGCCCATCAATGGATGAAAATGAATTTTGAGATTCTGGAAATAATTCAGCATGAAAACAAAATAACCAGTGCTCACAAACTTCAAATTATAACAACCATTTTAATGGGTTAGATGAAAATATCTATGCTTTCTTTCCTGTTCAGACAAGATCAGGTGTGTTCAGGATGGTATGGCCATAGATGTCTTTCCTATTCAGAAGGGCTTTTGCTACACAAGTTTCTCTTACATTAAATGTTGAGGAGTTAATGCATGAAGGAAGAATAAAGAGATAAAAGTGAACGGAGTGTAAAAGAAATTTTAGTGAATTCAAAGAAAAGTAAGGTGCTGGATCTGTTGAGCAAAACCACTCAGAGAGAGGCCCCTTTGAGGAGTTTGTCATGGCAAAGGAAAGGCTGAGAGATTATTAGAACTGACGATTGGGTAGGAGAAAGATTTTTTTTTTTTTTTCCTAATGAAAGAAGCCTGAAACATACTTTGAGGAGAAAGAAAAGAAAAAGATGAAAAAAGAAAAGAAAAAGATGTTGCAATGAATGAGGTTCTCATTCCTGGAGAATTAGAAATGGAATAGAAAACATGTGAGACCTGTAGACTTCTGCAGCGTCCTGTCTTACGGGCAAAGGTCAAGTTCCGGACTAGGAGGCAGACTCTGGTTGCTCTCTAGCCTTGAATTACTAGGCTTATGAAGGCCAGCACAATTCTCACCTCACAGGCTCCATACCCCGCGCCACGACCGCCTCGCCTGCCCCTCAGTCACCGCGGCTGCTGGGGTAAGGCCTGCTGAGTGACAGGCTTCTGGGAGACTCTAAGACGTTACTAACAACAAGCAGAAGTTTAACATAGCCCATCCAAAAACAACAACGAAAACCTAGACACAGAAGCACCAAGAGTAAAATGTCCTGCAAAGAGCCAGAGTCGTAACCCAAAAGAAAATTTTATGTGTATTTAATATCATAAATATTTTTAAACCACATCTTTTCTCTACAACTTCTCGTTTCATTAGTACAAGACCCAGGCTTATGCTACATTGTCCTACTCACCTGAACTATCAAGTCAAGGTATATAACAAAGCCTCGGGTAACAGACGAGAATTAAAATGGATCAGACTTCAGCTGCAGATTCTGCACATTTTGTGTCTGGTAATAGAGAGGTCTGCTCAGATTTTCAAGTTATACAAGTAATTCATCAAGCCACCAGATCTCAACATTCTCTACAAAAGGATAACATTCCATCTGGTGTGTTAAATCCATTCTCACCTGAGCCCTGGTTTTGCAGACATATCTGGACGGCTGTCTTCTTGCTCCAACTTAACTAACCTTCTGATGGTATTGTGACGGCACACAGACATGTGTGAACTCTTGACTTCGATTATGGTGACTGTGCTGTACTTTCTTCCGTGGCAAATTTGACTTAAGCTTCTCTAGTTCCAAGCAGTTGTGTTTGTGCCTTCTCTAATGCTACGAACTTGCTGATGCTTTTGGTTTTGATATCCATCTCCTGGGTTCCTCATCGTATTTTGAGCAGACTTCTGAGATGCACTTAGCCCTCTGGAAATAGTCTGCCTCAGTATTTTTTCATGTATATATTAGACTAGAAACACGAGTACAATTCCAATTTGCTTGCATCAGTTCTAATAACTCATATAACAACTCTGTATTTTTACAAAGCTACTTCTGTAAATTTGGTAGAATGTCCATTAAAATTAGCTTATTTTCCAAACTAGCAGATTTTAGTGACTTAGAAAGTATTTGACAGATTATTCAAATAATCTGACAACCAAAGGGAATTAGATGACAACAAGTAGCCACCAGACATTTATGAACTTAAAGGGGGAAAAAAAAAACCTCTTAAATGAAGATGTCTTTAAACAGAGGATGCTTGATTTTAATATGATGAAGCCTGAAGCATTTTTATAGGAAGCAATAACAAACCATACCCATTCTAAAAGCATGATCTTCAGATTTGGCTATATTTCAGAAGGATGCCCACTGCAGGTATTGGTTCTGTAGTCAGCTTCCCTGCTTATGGGCTTCTCATTAATATTCAGAGTTTTATGCTTTACTGTCCAACAGGTATGAAGTCTTGAGAAGCTTCAACATACTGAAATACTTGAACCTGTCTGTGTTCCAACCCCCATGACCATCACCTGGACACAGGACTCTGCCACCAGAAGTTGCTCTGGGGTCCGCTCACCTCCTCTTGAATCTGTTTTCTTTGCTCTGCACGCTGTGCCAAGACTCCTCCCCTCTGGCCACATTCTCTGCGTCAGCTTCACTCCTGTTCTGTGTCATAAGGAGAGTGTCACCAGCTGTAGGTCGGCTGTTCTCAGGACCTGGTCCCTTTCCTCACATGATAATCTGCTCTTGGAACAGTCTGCTTTCCCAGATGGGCCTCGTTTCTAGAGAATTATATAAAATTACTTCCCAGGAACAGCAGCGCCTTAGGATGCCTTCAGAAATCATTGCAGGTGTCGACAGCGTGCCCAGACGCGATGCTCACGTCCACTCATGTCTCAAGGACACTGGCAGATGCTTTTCTCTTCTGACTCCCATCTCCTTATTTATTCTCAGGTAGAGTCATGCAGAGGCAACTGAGTGGATTTAATTTTCAAAGTCAAAGGGTTTTTATTTAATCCTCTGGTAATCCTTCCAGAAACAGGGCTCCAGAGTAAGAAATGGAGATGAACAGACTGAGTCCCGCCCTCCTCACCTCCTGGCTTCAGGGAATCAATCACAGAAACAAGGAATTATCGGCCAAACACAACCACCCCAGGCTCCTGCCTCCCAAGGTGGTCAGAGGTGCTGACAGGATAACATATGGGCCTGTTTGCAGAGAAGGATGAAGTGTCTTGCAAATTTGAAGTGATTATTTAAAATACTAGAAACAATGCTCATAACTCTCTTAGATGTTGTAATAACATTATACCCTGAGAGCAAAAGTTTTCAGGTACAGTAACACTATCTGGTTTCAGGCAAAGAAAATTAGGTTCTTTTCTATTACAGTGAACTACTTCATCAATTAAGTGGCAAAACTCTCAGAAAATGGGGATTAGAAGAAAATCTTCTCTAACTGGTAAACAGCATATATTTTTTTTCTGTAGTTAACTACATGCTTAATGATACAAGATTGAATGCTATCACTCTAAGATGGAAAAGAATCTCATCTTGGCTATTTTTCACTATATTAGAGGTCCTGGGCAATGCCAAAAAGGTAAGGAAAACATAGGAATAAAGATTGGAAAGAAAATGTAAAACTGTTTTTAATCACACATGACAGAAATGTGCATGTATGAGGAATTGAAACACCCATAGAAAGAAACTCCTAGAAATAATAAGTAAATACAGCAAGTGACATACAAAATCAGTGAAATTTCCATAGACTAGCATGGAGGATCAGAAGACAATGATTTTAAATGACATTTGCAATGACATTAAAACATAAAATAATCAAGAATAAATTTAGGGAAAGATGTGCAAGAGATTGAAAACTAAAAGGCATTCCTGAGAAAAATAAAGAGAATATGCTTAAGTAGAGAGAAATGTACCACATTAATTGATTAGAGAACTCACTAATGTTATCATGTTAATTCTCCCCAAATTGATCTGTGAACTCAAAATAATTTCTATCAAAATCCTAGGAAGGTTTTTTGTAGAAATTGACATGTTAGTTCTAAAATGTATATGAAAATTCAAAAGACCTGAAACGTCCAAAGCTCTCTTCCAAAATAACAAACTTGGAGGACTAATGTCACCTTATTTGAAAAGTAATTGTAAAACTGCTTATCTAGACAGAATGCTATCCAAATAAGGATAATTAAACAAATTGAGGAGAAAGAATAAACTGTTCATAAATAGACACAGAAATGTATGCTCAAATGATATTTCACAAGGCACCAAAGCAATTCAATACAAAGGGAAAGTCTTTTCAAGGACGATTCTAAACTATGGGCTACCTACACGCCAATTTAAAAAGAAAGCCTAACTCACACCATACACAGACCTTTATTTGAGATAGATTGTTCTCAGATGCTCAGTCATGTCCAACTCTTTGAGACCCCATGAACTATAGCCAGTCAGGCTCCTCTGTCCATGGGATTCTCCAGGCAAGAACACTGGAGTGGATTGCCATTTCCTCCTCCAGGGGATCTTCCCAACCCAGAGATTGGACTCATTTCTCTCCCCTCTCCTGTACTGCATGTGAATTCTTTACCACTAGCACCACCTGGGAAGCCCCTGAGATAGAGATCTAAGCAAAAAAGCTAAAAATATATAGCCTTCACAGAAGATACAGTAGACCATCTTCATGACATTAGGTTAGAGACGGAGTTTTAGAATAGACACAGAAAACCCTATCCAAAAAAGAAATATCTGGTAAACTGGACATTATTGATATATTTTACAACTTACACTCATCAAAAGATACTGTTAATAAAGTGAGGCGGCAAGCCCCAGACAGGGAGAAAATGTCCCTAACGCATATATCTGACAAAGATTCAGGGTATGTCAATGAACCCTGCAAATCAATAAAAAAAGACAAATAATCTAATATAAATGGGGCAAAGATTTGAACAGATGATTCAAGATGAATAATAAGCATGTGAGAAAATGCCTAGGCATCCTTGGTCACCAGGAAAGTGCAGAGTAACCTCACAGGAGGTCCCGTGGTGGGCCCGGGAGAGGGGCCTTCTGACCCAGAACAGAAGCACGCAGGCTGGTGAGGACGCTCAGCCAAGGGCCCCCTCCTGCATCCCCCACCCCATGTGACCTCTGATCCAGGGGTTCACTCGAGAACAATCAGAACACACGTCCCCAAGGTGACGAGTGCAGAACGCACGGGGCAGCTTCACTCTTGTGAAATGAAAATGCCTTCTGCCACATCAATAAACAGGGTTGTCACAGCCATCAGTAACCTCTGGCCACCAGATGTGAACAAGGACTCCCCAAACTGCGATCCAGCAGATTCTGCCACCCCACCCCCACAGTGACTGCCGAGGAGCTGGGGGTACCAGAAGCCGTCATCTGCCACTCCTTAAGGTGAAGGAGACAGGATGGGCCCCAATGGCTGAGGTCCACATGAAAGCCCAGAGGCTTGTGTCTTCCCACACACAGAATGCTAAAATTCTTAATGATATCTGATCTATAATGTTCAAACTGCCTGCTCCCTTTGTTGCAAACTTATATATAGCCTGACTCCCCCTTCTGCCTCCTTGGAGCAGTTTTCTCAGAGATACTGAGATTCAGTCTCCTGGGCTTGGAGTTCTAAACATTCCCACCATATAAAGTAACTCTCTACTATATTTTTTTAGTCAACACTCTCAAACATTTGCAACTAAAATAGCCACTTACTGGAAAAGGCACAGATCATGGTATATGCATACAACATACAATCCTTCATATAAACTAGAGAAAAAAAATGGGTAACAATTACAGCCAACAAGAGTGAATCTCAAAGGTATTATAAGGAGTAAAAGAGGCAGAAATCAGGAGCTATATGGTGCTATCATTTCATTTATAGAAAATGCCAGCCCAGAGGAAGGATCCTTGAGTGATGGAAATTCAACAATAGTTTCCTCCCAGAAGACACGACCCAGGAAGGGCCCAAGAGCATTCAGGGGGAGCCTCCTGTCCAGGGGTGGGTGCTGCTGGCAGGGCGCATGCACCACAGCCTACCTTACTGTGTGGACCGTTCCCAGCAGACAGACACCTGGATGACGTGGGAAAAGCCCTTTGACTAAGAGTAAAATAGGGATCCTAGTTGGTGTTCATTGCTTAGTTGTGCCCGAGTTTATGACATCCCATGGACTGTAGCCCACCAGGCTCCACTGTCCATGGGATTCTCCAGGCAATAATTGGAGTGGGTTGCCATGCCCTCCTCCAGGGGATCTTCCCCACCCAGGAATCGAACCCAGGTCTCTTGTCTTCTGCATTGGCAGGCAGGTTCTATAACACTGGCGCCAGCTGAGAAGTCCCTTACACACACACTACCATATATAAATAGATAACCAACAGGGAGCCACTGCATAGCATGGGAAACTCTACTCAATGCTCTGTTATAACCTAAACGGGAAAAGAATCTGAAAAAGACGATATATGTATATGTATACATGTGTTTGTATAATTGAATCACTTCGCTATACACCCAAAACTAACACAGCATTGTTCATCAACAAAACTCCAATAATAATAATAACAATAATGACAAGGTAATAAGGGTCTCGGGCCTCTGAGCACCAACTTCCTGGGTAAAGACAAGTTTTCTGTGAGAACGGGAGCGTGCAGAGTCTGCTCGGGTCCCACGTCCAGTGGGCGCGAGTCTGCTCTGCAGGAACATCTGAGCTGTGGGCAGCTTCCAGGCCAATCTGCTGCAGACAGGACCGGTGGGTCCATCAGCCCCCTGCCCCACCCCCCAGCTTCCTGGGCCCACCCCTTGGGTCCTGGTCAGTGTTGTCTGCTGGGCGGGCTCCTGCCGGCTGCCCTGCACACTGTGGGGCCCGTGGGCCGGTTCGTTAGACATCAGCGGCCTCTGCCCAGCCCAGTTACCATGGCAGTCACAGCCTGGAGGTCCCAGAAACGCATCGCTTCCTCATCCGATTCTCACACCCATCCTCAAGGTGCTTCTGCCTCTTAATCCTCCCACTCAGGATAAGTACACCCTCATTTCAGGAACAAATGATGCCGTGCTGGCCTGATCTGTCCTCTTTCCCCATTACCAGGGGTTTGCAGCTCCTCCCACACTGGGAGGGGGTCCTCCCTGTTCTGTGACTTTGGGCTCAGACATAGGAACTACATGGTGTGTGAGGATGTCTGCAGGCAAGAGACAAGCTGGGGCTGGACACCTGGGTGTGTGAGGACTGTCTCCCTGGGCCATAGGTGTTGCCGGGAGAAGGGCATTCCTAGTGTCTTCACTCAGGCTGGGAGTATGAGACATGTATAGGGCAGACCCAGGCCCACGTGCAGCCTGGAGCCTCCCCAGCAGAGCCCAGCCAAGATCAGCAGATGCCTGAGAAATGAACACTTGTCAGTGATGACAGCTAACACCCTGGGGCTATTTGTTATGATGCAGTAGCTGTCTGATACAATAGGCATTCTGGTGTCAGCCTCAGAGGGCAAAATCAACATCATCCATTTTCTTTGCATCTCCTTATGGCATTTTCAGGATTGTCTCAAAAAATACTGCAGGTCGAACCACCGAGTATCTTGCTTCTCCAGGCATTTTGCTTCTGCCTTTGATGTGCACACAATCAGCGGCACAGGTCCAGTTCTCAGCAGAAGCCATGGATGAGGGGCTGGGCTTCACACAAGGAAGCAGCTGCAGAAGGAGGATCCATGGCACGTGGTGGGCGGCGGGGCGGCAGGGGCAGAGGGGCCCTGGAGTGGGGAAAGGGATTGCCACAAGCAGCAGAAAGCCTCGTAAGAGTGAGTGCAGGGTCATGTGTGTGCTTTAAAAGCCCTGGTGGCAAAGCTCCCAGACAAAGGACCGGCCCAAGACTGTCTCTGGGCCCCTACGAGGGACAATGAGGGCTTGATCTGAGGCCACCAGACACACCTGAGAGAAAATAATGAAGCTGACCATTAGTAAACCCAGGTAAAAATGCACAGGGAGTGGTTGGCTCATGTTATGTTTGGCAGAAACCAGTACAATATTGTAAAGCAATTAGCTTCCAATAAACGAAATTAAAAAAAGAAAGAAAGAAAAGAAACACACACGAGACAATGACGACTCGCTGCCAAAGTGGAGGTGGGGCCCCTGCTCCCACGGGCAGGGCCGTGGGCCCTCCAGAGGCTCTTACGGGGACGCACATGCACCCCTTGTCAGGACCGTGAACCGACAGGAAGACAGGCACCTCACACTGCTTGTGCTAAAATGTGCACGAATGCTGTTGAGGTTCATACAAGGACACGGTTTTCCCCACAGCAGATACCTACTTCCTGTGTGTGATTACATATCACCTAGCTGGTGGATGCCAAAAGGTGAATGCAACATAGAATGGAGGTCTGTGAAGTGTTCTGAGGTTTATAAAGGACTTCACATATAAAAATATTTTGGGTATAAAATAATAAACAACCTGCCAAGTAGGGCCCACTTATAAAGAGCGTGAGAGTTTGACACACAGCAGAGGTTGGAGACTGACAATTATAACATTTAGTGGGTACTTATGCCTACATGCTTTTCAGGTATTAATTCACTTAATCACACCACAATGGAAAAGATTGTATATATTTAGTTATATGTCATATAACTGTATATATTCAGTTATAGAACATACAACTGAATTGCTTTGCTGTAATTCCGTGAAGTGGGATCACTGTCATCATTTTGCAAATCCAGTTACGGAATCAGAGAAGGTGAATTATGCTCTCATCCATGCCGTCAGGATAACAAGCAGCAGAGAGTAGGTTTGAACTGAGCCATCCTGGCCCTAGAATCCTGATCTGAGGCCAGGCCCAATCTCTTAGAATTGATTACTTAATTTATACACATGTTGTCTTCATCAGTCATAGAATTGTTTGTGGTTTTGGCCACCTGATGCAAACAGCCGACTGACTCATTGGAAAAGACCCTGATGCTGGGAAAGACTGAGGGCAGGAGGAGAGGGGGTGACAGAGGATGAGATGGTTGGATGGCGTCATCGACACAACAGACATGAGCTTGAGCAAGTTCCAGGAAATAGCGAAGGACAGGGGAGCCTGGCATGCTATGGTTCATGGGGTAGCAAAGAGTTGGACATGACTTAGTGACTGAATTAAAACACAGATGACCAAAGACAGAAATAAAGAGTTGTTCGTTTAGAGTTTGACTTCCTAGAAATGAAAGACTGGATGGGTGAAGACCTTGATACTTAGAGTTCTGGTGGAATATAACTATTCACACATCCATTTTCAGTAAAAAGTCAAACTGGTATTCATGGAGCTAAGGTTTTGCCCACTGAGTGCACACATTTAAGATGTGTTGTATAGTTTAATTCCAATGGAAGAGTTTTAAGTTTAGCTTTTTAACCCAGGATTGTTGCCATAACGCTTACAGGCACCATGGGCAGGGGACCCAGATTTCTGCACGTTCTCCTTCAATCCTGGTAGTAACAGAAGGGGGTATACACATCACTATGTGTATGTGACCAGTGAGGAAACACAGGCTCTGAAAGGCTTTCTGTCTCAGAACGGCAGAGCCAGGAAAAGCTGGTGAGAACTCACACCCACCCATGGCCCCCCAGCCCCCCAGCCCCCCATCCTTGGAAGCCGCACACAAGGCCTGTCCAGGAACATCCAAAAAATGGTAAATAGGTAACATGGGAAGCCCACAGTCAAACACATATTTCCAAAAAATAAAGATTTGGATGCAATTCTTGGATACAATTTTTTTGGAAAGAAAATAGTGACGGGTGTCCATTCTAGTTGATTTCTTCCCACATTTATTCCCATAGCAACAGACCTAAGTAACCATTTCCAGCCTGGGGTCTCATGTTCAGACCCCAGTGGTGGTGGTGGGGCGGGGGGGGCAACAAGTGTGGTGAGTCCCGGCGAAGACCACCCACCCCAGAATGACGTCAGAGCCCCTGATGGTGAACAGTCACAAATAACACCCCTTCCTGCCTAGCCTCTCTCTGCATCTTCTAGATTGTTCTATGAGTGACGATAACATTAGTCTACTCTTCCCTCCACTTGGACCCTGATTCTCCTGATGCTTCCTGGAACCACCCCCTACACACACAACACTGCTCTGGCCTCTGTGAGTCTCAGCAAGGCCCCACACGGGAGCATTTCCTGCCACTGCCCACGGACCTGGGACCCAGGTCAGCCCTGGGCACAGACGCCCCCCTCTCTCTGAGACAGCATCACCCGGTCCTTTCCTCACTCACAGAACCCTTAGCGGTCAGTGAGGGATAATGCATCATGGTGCCAAAAACACGCTCTAAAAATACTACCTTCTTCCCCTTTAAATTCTGTAAAATTAGGAGACATAACAAAAGGACACTAAGAAAAGCAGGCTGATTTTATGTTTGGATGCCTTACAAGAGAAATCAGAACATGCTCCATTTTCCAGAAAAGTTCCACATTAAGACCAGTAATTTAAGCTAATACAGCTGATTACAAACCTATTTTAAAATACACAGTGTCCACTCTGGCCAATACACAGAGGTGGCCAAATTTCTCCAAATTAGTTTTCTTTGCACGTCCAAAAAAAAAAAAATAGTGGGTTTTACAAAACTGAGATGAGAAAAAAGAAAACACAACAGCAGCAATCTGACCCAAAGACACTGCCTCTGCTCCGCCGCCCACCCTGGTACCCTGGACATACCGCGGCCCGGGAAGAACACAGAGCCGGGCTCCAGGTCTCACTAACTGGGAGTGCTTGGGTTGACCCTTCCACGTCCATCTCCCTGTCTCCAGGGTGCAGACAGCGGCCCCCACGGGGACTGGCCCTAGGAGCTGGAGTCAGTGAGGCGCACACAGCCCTGCCCCAGGGACCCCTCCGGGTTGGCACCCTTTCTCCCCTGGGAGCCGGATGGACAAGTGAGGATCAGCCGGAGCAGAGACGCCTGCTCGGAGGCAGGTCTCCAAACCCGCGTCGCAGCTACAAAGCCCCAAATAGAGAAAAGACTGAGGCAGTGGGGTCGGTGGTGACCACGGCGGGACTCTGGGGGCAACATCTCAGTCCTGGCTCAGCTCCCAGCAGCAAGGCTCCGCTGCAAGATGCTCATTATAGAAGCTTATGGGTGGGGGTGGGGGGTTGAGGGGGTGGGGACTCTGTGCTTTCTGTCAACCTGAAACTGCTATAAAAATAAAGTATATTAGATACAAAATACATCCAAATGTATGTGAGTGTTAAATTCTAACAACAGGCATTGGCTCCCCCTCAGTCTTTGATGGGCTGCTCACTTATGTCCCCAGATCTGGTCCCCAGCTGAACTGAGGCCCCCATTCATTCTGGGCTTCCCTGGTGGCTCACATGGCAAAGAATTCACCTTCAATGCGGGAGACCAGAATCTGATCCATCCCTGGGTCAGGAAGATCCCCTGGAGAAGTAAACAGCTACCCACTCCAGTATTCTTTCCTTGGACAGGAGAGCCTGGCGGGGGTCACAGTCAGACATGACTGAGCAACTTACTCTTTCACTTCATTCATTTCGCTTTCTCACTATCATTTTGTTGGCTCAAAACTCTAAATCCTCATCTTGAGTGACATCTAAAGTGTTACAAGTCACCATAGCAAACCCATAAGCATTTAATACTGAGTTAAGCATCTATTAGACATCCAAGGCTTTACAAATTATAAAAAGGCATCATAAGAAAATAGCAGGCAGTGATTTTAAAGACATGAAACAAAGAGAAATATCTTAAGTAATTTATTAGCCTCTGCTTCAATCCATAAGTCAACTTCCTATACAGTTTGGTTGTAACACATTGCTATTTCAAAAATTAAAGTGATAGCTTTAGATAAAATAGTCCAGTGATCATGAGAACACATAACAATTGAAAAACACTTAAAAAATTTAAAAACAACTCTCAAGTCAATGAAAAGTCTCTTTCCAACCAAGAATTTTAGAGACATTTTTCCTTTTTGTCCCTCTTCTAATTTTAAAAACTGACTTTGAAAATGAAGAAAGTACTTATCTTTCTCTTCATGTAGAGTCACACAAAAACAGAAAAACAAATAATTTCCAAGCTTCCAGCAAACGAAAATATGCCTTTCAGTTGAGACCAATCTTGGAAAATGTACTGATACTTCTCAAGTTAAGTTCAAAAAATTATGAGCAGTAGAAGCGGGGGGTTAGAGAGAGTGTTTCTTGAATTCTTAGTCAAGGAGCACCTGTAAGTAAAGATGCTGGGCTTCTCCCCTCAGCTGGTGGGTTGTCCAGGCTTCTCTACGTGTCTCCCAGCAACTCACCTGATAGGTGTGTGTCCTCCGGCACAACTGAATGTGCCACACATTATAATCTGCATAGTCCTCTATATAAAATCTACACGTGTACAAAGTAAAGGCACGCATGCTAAGTTGCTTTAGTTGCGTCCGACTCTTTGTGGCCCCATGGACTGTAGCCCCCCAGGCTTCTCCATCCATGGGAGTTCTTCAGGCAAGAATACTGGAGTGGGTTGCCATGCCTTCCTCCCAGGGATCTTCCCAACCCAGGGATTGAACGCAGGTCTCCCGCATTGCAGGCGGGTTCTTTACCATTAGTGCCAACTGGGAAGCCTATAAAGGCAGATCATCCATTACAACAGTCTACAAATTCTTACGTGTTGCAATTACAGTATCCATCACTGCAGGAGAATCGTGTACTTCTTCAAAAGCTGTCAGCTGTGTTTAAGCACCCAGGGCAGCCTCAGGTGGTGCAAGGAACCCCGGAAACAAACGTCCCTTTGAGCAGAACTGACAGATGCTGAGAAGGCTTTGTAAAATATCTGGAATTTCTTCTTAGTTAACATAAGCTGCACTTGGCTGTGTTTTCTTTTTTTTTCTTTCTTTTTTTAAGTTTAAAAGAATCACCAATTAAGAATACCCATTTTATGCAAAGCAAAACTACCATGAGGTACCACCTCACTCTGATCAGTATGGTCATGTCAAAAAATTCACAAATAACAAATGCTGAAGAGGGTGTGGAGAAAAGGGAACCCTTCTACATTCCTGGCGGGAATGTAAGTTGGTGCAGCCACTATGGAGAATACTGTGCAGGTTCCTTTAAAAACTACAAATAGCTTCATCCATCTCATTAGGACTGGTTCAAATGAATTCTTTTTAATGGCTGAGTAATATTCCATGGTGTATATGTACCACAGCTTCCTTATCCATTCATCTGCTGATGGGCATCTAGGTTGCTTCCATGTCCTGGCTATTATAAACAGTGCTGCGATGAACATTGGGGTGCACGTGTCTCTTTCAGATCTGGTTTCCTCAGTGTGTATGCCCAGAAGTGGGATTGCTGGGTCATATGGCAGTTCTATTTCCAGTTTTTTAAGAAATCTCCACACTGTTTTCCATAGCGGCTGTACTAGTTTGCATTCCCACCAACAGTGTAAGAGGGTTCCCTTTTCTCCACACCCTCTCCAGCATTTATTGCTTGTAGACTTTTGGATAGCAGCCATCCTGACTGGCGTGTAATGGTACCTCATTGTGGTTTTGATTTGCATTTCTCTAATAATGAGTGATGTTGAGCATTCATGTGTTTGTTAGCCATCTGTATGTCTTCTTTGGAGAAATGTCTGTTTAGTTCTTTGGCCCATTTTTTGATTGGGTCATTATTTTTCTGGAATTGAGCTGCAGGTTTTTGGATTTTTAGATTTTGTCTGTTTCTTCATTTGCTATTATTTTCTCCCAATCTGAGGGCTGTCTTTTCACCTTGCTTATAGTTCCTTTGTTGTGCAAAAGCTTTTAAGTTTCATTAGGTCCCATTTGTTTAGTTTTGCTTTTATTTCCAATATTCTGGGAGGTGGGTCATAGAGGATCTTGCTGTGTATGTCGGAGAGTGTTTTGCCTATGTTTCATCTAGGAGTTTTATAGTTTCTGGTCTTACATTTAGATCTTTAATCCATTTTGAGTTTATTTTTGTGTATGGTGTTAGAAAGTGTTCTAGTTTCATTCTTTTACAAGTGGTTGACCAGTTTTCCCAGCACCACTTGTTAAAGAGGTTGTCTTTTTTCCATTGTATATCCTTGCCTCCTTTGTCAAAGATAAGGTGTCCATAGGTTCGTGGATTTATCTCTGGGCTTTCTATTCTGTTCCACTGATCTATATGAAGCTGGAGCCCATTATACAGAGTGAAGTAAGCCAGAAAGATAAAGAACATTACAGCATACTAACACATATATATGGAATTTAGAAAGGTGATAACGATAACCCTATATGCAAAACAGAAAAAGAGACACAGAAATACAGAACAGACTTTTGAACTTTGTGGGAGAATGTGAGGGTGGGATATTTCAAAAGAACAGCATGTATACTATCTATGGTGAAACAGATCACCAGCCCAGGTGGGATGCATGAGACAAGTGCTCCGGCCTGGTGCACTGGGAAGACCCAGAGGAATCGGGTGGAGAGGGAGGTGGGAGGGGGGATCGGGATTGGGAATACATGTAAATCCATGGCTGATTCATATCAATGTATGACAAAACCCACTGGAAAAAAAAAAATAAAAAAAAAGAAAAAAAAAAAACAGATACATGTAGTGTAAACCACACATGCAAATCATAAAAAAAAAAAAACTACAAATAGAATTATTAATAACATACGATCCAACAATCCTGCTCCTGGGCCTATATCCAGAGAAAACCACAATTCAAAAAGATGCATGCATCCCAGTGGTCATAGCAGCACCACTTACAACAGCCAAGACGTAGTAAGCAACTTAAACGTCCACTGACAGATGAAGGGATAAAGATGCGGTACACGTGTATGATAGAATATTACTCAGCATGAAAAAAATGCCATCTGCAGCAATGTGATGGATCTAGAGATTATCATACTAACTGAAGTAAGTCTGAAAAAGAAAGACAAATGCCACAGATATCACTCAGATGAGGAATCTAAACCATGACACAAATGCACACATCTATGAAATAGAAACAGACACACTGACAGAGAAAGACCTGAGGTTGCTAAGGGGGAGGGGCACAGAGGGAAGGATCAGGCATTTAGGATTAGCAGTGAAAAGTGCTACATGTAGAATGGAAGCAGCAAGGCCCTACTACAGAGCACAAGGAACTATATTCAACATCTTGCAATAAATCATAATGAGAAATAAGATGAAAAAGAATATATATATACATAACTGATTCACTTTGCTATAGAGCAGAAACTAGCACAATATTATAAATCAGTCATATAACAAGATTTTTAACAAAGAAGAATATCCATTTTATATAAGATATTTGCAGCCACAAAAGCAATACTGAGTTGGAGGGAAATTCTCAATATTGTCTGCAGCCAACATTTGATGCACTGGAATAAACTTCATTCTAGCTAAACACAGGAACTTTTGTCAAAGGTCGATGAGAAACTACCCACAGGGCTTCTGTCAGAATCCCATTTCTTTCAGTCAGTTCAGTCATCCAGTCGTGTCCGACTCTTTGTGACCCCATGGACTGCAACACGCCAGGCTTCCCTGTCCATCACCAGCTCCTGGAGCCTGCTGAAACTCACATCCATTGAGTCGGTGATGGATTCCATCCAACCGTCTCATCCTCTGTCGTCCCCTTCTCCTCTTGCCCTCAATATTTCCCAGCATCAGGGTCTTTTCCAATGAGTCAGTTCTTCACATCAAGTGGCCACAGTATTAGAGTTTCAGCTACAGCATCAGTCCTTCCAATGAATATTCAGGACTGATTTCCTTTAGGATTGACTGGTTGAATCTCCTTGCAGTCCAAGGGACTCTCAAGAGTCTTCTCCAACACCACAGTTCAAAGCATCAATTCTTCAGTGCTCAGCTTTCTTTCTAGTCCAACTGTCACATCCATACATGACCACTGGAAAAACCATAGCTTTGACGAGACAGACCTTTGTTGGCAGAGTAATGTCTCTGCTTCTTAATATGCTGTCTAAGTTTGTCATAGCTTTCCTTCCAAGGAGCAAGTGTTATTTCTTTAACCAATGATGATAATCACTCCTGCTATAAGGGGACGTCTCGGGAGGAAGATCCCTGGAGCCCAGGGTGATGCAGGAAAGAAGACACAGATGGGCCTGAGGTGTCCACAGAGTGGATGCACAGCCTCCCTGTCCACACGGAGTCCGTCCCCTCACAGGCTCTTTCAATGCCAAACACCCGAACCCCAGCACACTGCAGTCACCCTACCCTGTATGCTACGGACTGAACTGGGCTCCTCCCCACCTCACAGGGGCAAGCCGTACCCTCCATGTGCCTGTATTTGGAGGCAGGGGTTTTAGGAAGGCGATCAAGGTTAGATGAGGTCATAACGGTCACGGGACTGGAGTCCTTACGAGAAGAGACGCCAGGATGGTGTGAACCCGGAGGAGAGACCACGTGAGGACGCAGAGAGGATGCAATGTCTGCAGGTCAGGATGGGCCTTCTTCCCAGGACCCACCTGGGCCCGGACTCCCAGCCTCCAGAACCGGAAACAAACACCCCCGCAGCCCATGATGCTTTGTCATGACAGCCTTTGCAGAGTAACACACATGGCAAAAACGTGACCTTTGAGGAAAGCCCAAGGGGCCTTTCTCTAGTGAAGATTAGCCAAAGAAAGACGGAGAACAAGCAAGTGTGTTTATTGACAGGAAAGGTTACCGGACAAAATACAGGACACCAGTTTAGATGAGAATTTCAGATAATAGCAATAGCTTTAGTATAATTATGTCCCAAGCATACTTATTTTCTTCTTTCATAACATTTTCTCTTAACTTTCTCTTTTCCACAAGCATACTTGCTATAATGTAACTTTTGAACCAATTTCACTAGCTTAAAGGAAAAAGTTCAAGGAAGAGGAAAGAACTTTTCCAGCAGGATTAACTCCAAATTTCACCCTCAAGGTTCAGGATAGACAATGGAAGAGAGCTGTATTTTTGCAGGAAGACCACAGCTCTGGGGGCATGAAGACCTCTATGAGCCTCTGCTGGTGCAGCAGCCCCATCTTCCCCAAAAAGTGGGCCTCCACTCTGGGTGACAAAGGGGGACCTTAATCAAGCAAAGGTTTCTTAGATAAGGCATCAAAGCCATGAGCAACAAAAGAAAAAATAGACAAGTTGAACTTCACCAAAATTAAAAACCCTTGCAATTCAAAGGACATCATCAAAAAAGTAAAAAGGTAACTCGCAGGATGGGACAAAAATATTTGCAAATTACATATCAGATAAGGGACCTGTATCTAGAACACATAAAGCCTAACAACTCCAGAACTAAAAAGCAAATAACCAAATAAAATGAGCACAGAATCTGAACAGACATATCTCCAAATAAAATACACAGATAACCAGCAGGCACATGAAAAGGTGCTAAAGATCAACAGTCATCAGAGAAATGCAAAGCAGAAATAGGAGACACGACTTCACGCTCACCAAGATGACTGCAGTCAACAAACAAACAAAACAAGAAAGTAACAGGTCCCAGAGATGTGGAGAAATCAGTGCCCACGTGCATTCCTGATGAGGATGCAAACCGTTACAACTATTTTGGAAACAGTTCGGCAGTCCCATAAAAGCATTAAACGTCACGGTGTGATCCAGCAATTCAACTACTGGGTTTGAACCAAAGAGAAGTGAAAACATACGTCCACACAGAAACCTGTGCAGGAACTGTCCATAGCAGCTGACAAATGGAAACCACCCAAATGTCCATCAATCAGCTGATGAAATAAAACACGGTCTGCACATACAATGGAACATTATTGAGGCATGAAAAGGGATGAGGCCCTGATACGCACACTGCTACCTGTATACTACTATGAGACCCGTGCTAAGTGAGAGAAGCCAGTCAGAGAAGACCACATGTGCGAGACTCCACACATCTGAGATGACAGGACAAGTCCATCTGCGGAGGTTGAAGCGGGTTTCTGCTTATGAGGGCAGAGCGTTGTCAGTGGGGGCTCGCTGCTAATGAATGTGGGGTTTGGGGGTCTGGAGTGATGAAAGTGTCCCAAAATTAGCTTGTGGTGGTTTTACAAAGACTTCTGAATTGTACACCAAATGGGTGAACTGTATGGTAGGCGAATCCCATCTGAACAGAGCTGCCTAAAGGCCACCCAGGGCATGGAGCAAGGATGGGCAGAGACATCCTCAGAGGCCACAGGAGCGCCAGCTGCCCGGAGGCCAGCAGAGGCCCTGCAAGGGACACGGCCTTCTGAGGGGTGACCCAGGGCTCTGCTGGGGCATTCCCAATAGACGCAGCTCTCCCTTTGAAAAGTGCCATGTTGAGAAAGCTGCAGTGCAGAAACATAAGAGGGGAGGCCTGGAGACCGCGAGGATCCAGGCAGTGACCCCAGCCATGCGAGGCGCCGATGACTCCGCAGGCCTGGCTCGGCAGGCTGGGTGGGAAGTGGAGGGCACACCGGGAACGCGGAGCCCGCAGCGCGGCCTGAGGGCTGGACAGGGTGTGAGGGGGGAGCTCACAGCGCGGAGGAGGCCTGACATGCTCCTGGCCTTGCACTCAGGCACCTTTGAGAAACAGGGATTTGCTTTATGTATGTGTATAATTACAAGCAGAAACTTAAAGGTGGCCAAAACCTCGACTCCTTGTGACCCCGTGGACTGTGGCCCACCAGGCTCCTCTGTCCATGGGATTCTCCAGGCAAGAACACTGGAGTGGGTTGTCATTTCCTTCAGGGGATCTTCCCGACTCAGGGGCCAAACCCAGGTCTCCTGTGTTGCAGGCAGATTCTTTAACATTTGAGCTACAGGGAAAGCAGAAGGCCAACATGTATATAAATAACATGAACACACACACACGTGTGTGTGTGTGCATGTGTAACCATACAAATAGCACAAAAGGGAACATGAACCAGTGAGACCTAAATGCAGGACATAATCGGGCAGTGCAGTTACAATCCTATTTGTAGTTTTCCTAACGGCTGTGTTTAGGGCTCAGCCAGGGCCGCTGCACAGAGATTGCAGGCCCAGAGACGGCCTCCCTGCAGTGGGGCGGGTGGGAAAGGAGGCGGCAGGTGCAAGGTCAGGCTGGGCCTCCAAGAGGGTCTGTCCTCCACCTGATCCTCCCCCTCCTGAAACTGACCCACGGGCTGAGCCCAGGACAGGGCTGGGTCCCTGCACGCCTGAGCAGGGGGATGGCTACTGAACAGAACAGCGAGCTTCTGAGCGTCTTGTCCAGACACAGAATTGTGGTGCCTTTCTGCCAACACTGACACCCACGCTTCCTGATAAATCTGGCTTGTCCTCCAGAAGCTGATGTCCTCATGATAAGCATGTGAAGTAAGCTGAAGTGTTAGGCAAATCTCCTGGATCTGCTGTTCAGGTAAGTTTTTGCAGTCTTTTCATACATCGGGGGCAAGATGGGCTGGGATAAAATGATTCATTTTTCACTTCCTCAGGGATCTAAGCAGTTGGAGAAAATTCTAATAATAGCTTCATGCCTACATCTCAGCACACAGAACCTTGGTATTCCTTTGGTACTTCGTGCTTCGATGTAGTTGTTGTTGTCTGTCGTTGCTCGGTCCTAAGTCGCATCCAACTCTTTGTGACCCCATGAACTGCAACATGCCAGGTTTCCCAGTCCTTCAGAACTATCTTCCAGAGTTTGCTCAAACTCATTTCCATTGAGCTAATAATGCCATCCAACCATCTCATCCTCCGTCATCCCCTTCTCCTCCTGCCTTCGATCTTTCCCAGCATCAGGGTCTCTTCCAATGAGTCAGCTTTTGCATCAGATGGCTAAGTACTGGAGCTTCAGCTTCAGCATCAGTCCTTCCAAGGAATATTCAGGGTTGATTTCTTTTACAATTGACTGGTTTGTTCTCCTTGCAGTCCAAGGGACTCTCAAGAGTCTTCTCCAACACCACCATTTGAAAGCATTGATTCCTCAGTCCTCAGCCTTCTCTACGGTCCAACTCTCACATCCGTACATGACTACTGGAAAAGCCATAGCTTTGACTCGATGGACCTTTGTCAGGAACGTGATGTGTCTGCTTTTTGATACACTAAATTTGTCATAGCTTTTCTTCCAAGGACTACCATCCCACAGCCTCCAGAATGAAAGATCACAGTCACAGAAAGTTAACCAAAATGATCACATGGATCACAGCCTTGTGGAACTCAGTGAAGCGATGAGCCATGCCATGTCGGGCCACCCAGGACAGACGGGTCATGATGGAGCTTTCTAGCAAAACGTTGTCCACTGGAGAAGGAAATGGCAAACCAATTCAGTATTCTTGCCTCGAGAGCCCCATGAACAATATGAAAAGGCTTTGATGTAGATATTTTATTAAACACATAACTAAATGAGATCTTCCTAAACGACTTCTTGACCTGTTTTTTCATCTGAAACACAATAGCCTGATGTATCCTGGCTTTAGGCACTAATGTGATTTTCAGACAAAACCACAGGAACGCTTCCAGACCAGTGCTTATCTGAGATAGAAATGCAGGAGGCAGGCACACTAGAGGAAAAAGATGATAACCATAAAGATGAATGAAGGTAAGGGAAAGGGTTGCATCTGTTAAAAACAGAGACACGTTTTAGATAAAAACAATTACTTAACACATGCTTGACTGTGTACAGACACTTGCACCTGTGAAATGAAAACGCCTCCTGCCATATCAATAAACAGGGCTGTCACAGCCATCAGTGACCTCTGGCCTCCAAATGTGAATGAGGGCTCCCAAACCCGCGATGCCGCAGGTTCCATCACCCACCATGGTGATGGCTGAGGAGCTGGGGGAATGCAAGAAGCAGCTATCTGCACCCTTTAAGGTGAAGAGGAGACAGGATTGGCCCCAGACAGCTGAGGTGTGCGTGAAAGGAGTGAATTCAGTGAGCCCAGAGGCTTGCCCCTCCCATCACAGAATGCTAAATTGCTTCACTTGGTAACCGATCTTTGCAGTTCAGATGGCCTGCTCCCTTTGGGGCAGACTTGTATACAGGCTGACTTCCCCTCCTGCATCCTTGGAGAAGTTTTCTCAGAGCTACTGAGATGCCGTCTCCCGGGCTCAGAGTCCTAAACGTTCCCACCAGATTAAATAACTCCCTACTTTCAGGTTGTAATTTTCAGTCAACACACACACACACACACCACAGCACCGCCAGGAAGAATCAAAGCCTTAGCGGCAGGATTAACAATTCTCAAACTCCCCGGCCGCCCAGCCACTCACAGAGGTCGCTGTAACTGGCCGTACGTCTTCTTGGCCAAGAGCCGGCCGTCTGTCGGCAGTTTAGACGGCAGGGATGCCAAGATGAGACCTGTTGGTTGGCAGAATGTTCTTCCGCCGCCCTCGAGGGTGCAGCAAGAACGCTAGTTTGGGTTTAACTGTGAGAGTCGTTTTCAAAAGGACCCTCCCGTGCTCACGAGCCGCATCAATCCTGATTTAGTCTCTGATCCTACTAATGCGAGGATCATAGCAACACCTCCTGTTAGCTTTCTACTCATGAGCGTGAAGAACAAGAGACATTGTATTTGGTTCACGCAGCTAACCAAACAGTAATGGACACAAGCCCACAAACCGTCCTTCAGTGCTATTAACCCATCATACACTTTCTAGCACCTGAATTCTCCAAACTGGGAATCCTGCAACCTCTGGAGTGAACACACACACACACGTACCTCTCAAGAAATGCCCTCTTGCTATTTGCAAAGACCAGGCCTGACCTCACATGTGAACAACTAGAGAGCAACCCCAGTCCTGTTTACAGACAGGACTCAGATGGCCCCAGCGGTTGACCCAGAGCCCCCAGACATGCCCCGATACCCGTGAGGTCTGCTCACCGTTACCATGGAGACGAGATGCTGACTGATGCTTAGAGAGCTTCATCAGGTTCGCGGGGCTGTGTGGGAACCCAGCTCAGCCCTGCCCTTCCCAAGGCCCCGGGGGCTCGGAGCAGCAGTAGCGGCTGTAACGCGAGTTAGAAGGAGGTCAGACCCAGGGGCTCGGGACACGGGACGGCCAGGCCCAGGCAGCTCAGCTCACCGAGCCCCGGCGCAGCACAGGGGCATCTGTGTCGGGGACGAGGAGGCGGCCTCGGCCTCGTGTGCGGGGGTCCGGGGTGGAGACGTGCTGCCTCCCCAGTTCTCACACCCGCGGTCCGTCCACCTGGCCAGAGTCACCTGCCGTCACGTCCCTCCCCAGGGGACAGCCTGGCCGGAGAAGGACGGCCAGCATTGTCCAGATGTCTCCACAGGCAGACAGGTTTCCCAACCCGCAGTCAGCCACAGAGGCGCCTCGGGAAAGGGGGCCCGGAGCCGCAGCTCAGGGAAGGGGCTGGCTCGGTGCACAGTCAGACCTGGGCTAGGCCCCTCCCGGCCACGCAGAGACATTGCAAAGTGTGCTTACCCCGAAGGCGGGGGGCAGTGGGCCGTATATTATTCAATCGCACAGCAGTTGCCTGGAACAAAGCAAGCTTTCCCAAAATTGTATTCAATAGCTATGGATCTACAGAGGACACCATTTAACATCAGGCCTCACTGATCCAATGATGGATTAAATCTCATTTATACAGAGAGAATAAATAAGCCGAATGCCCCCCTCTTTTTTTCACACACTGAGAGGACAAAGGCCTGTATGTGTATAAGGCTGGTATGTGTTGTCAGCCGGCTGAGAAACAATTTGCACACTTTCATTAATGTTTTCTGTACTTATGTTGAAATCTTGCAACCTGATTATTTAACCAGCGTTTCAATACTGACATGTAAGAATTAAATGTGATTGGAGTTAAAAATCCCCCTTTATAGTTAGGAAACTTGGATAAATCTTCATGTACATTTTAGTAGCTTACTTATTAATAATACTTGTAAGTAATACACTTTTAGACTTCACCTTGAAAAGGAGCTACTTGATTTATTTTAGTATCTTAATATCTTCAAATGACCGACACTTTATAACTTAAGAATGTAGTTGGCATCTTGGTGTTTTATAAGGTCATGCTTGAAGAATGAGGTAGAAAGGGAAATGAGGAAATAATGTTTTAAAACTTACAAAGGAAGAGAAATATAATTGGTGTTCTTTTCCCCCAGGGAATGCAATTTACCATGATTTAAAGCAGAATCAAAAGATAATCATCTTTTGGCCATAATTTTAATATGCGCAATAAAACAAAAATTATCAACCCTGAATAAAACAGAAAAATGTTTCCACGGAGGGGGTCCCATAAAACTGTGGAACATCTTGAGATACAGAACCTCTCTTGGATGGAAAACAGAGCTGTTTTTAATGGTTTAGGAAGGGAGAAATATTTTTCTTCCAAGTGGGAGGAGGGTTTCAGAGATGGCAAAAACTGGGGCCTCTAGTTTTGCTCCAGCTCACATGCAAAACTTATAAAGACCACAAATGAGAAGACAGCTAAAGCCGCAGCTTCTTTATCAGAGCAGCCCCGCGGTCTGCGTGTGTCCTGCCGGGTCTGCGGCCAACACAGCGCCCTGGGGCTCAGGGTGCCACCTCCGGAGGTCTTGGGGGTCAGCTCCTTGGCTCAGGCTCGGGTTCGGAAGAGCCGCGGGCAGAGAGAGAAAGAAGACATGCTCCCTCTGCCAACCTGGGCTTTGCAATAAATAATGAAGCCAAATGCCCGCCGCCCCACGCTGGCACTCTCTGCCCTGCGGGAAGCATCACCCGCTCTAAGCCGCTGGGAGTGGACGCTGGCGCCCTCGGCCAGGCTGGGCCCTGCGGCGGCACCAAGATCGTGTCGGTGGCCATGGCCTGAGTGAGGGGGGAGCAGCTCGGCCTTCCCGAGCCGCAGCGTGCATGCACGCGAGCTCAGCTCTCTGTGTCCGACTCTGCGCCCCACTGACTCTAGCCCACCAGGCTCCTCTGTCCACTCCAGGCAAGAGCGCTGGAGTGGGCTGCTGTGCCCTCCTCCAGGGGATATTCCCGACCCAGGTCTCTTGCGTCCCCTGCATTGGCGGGCGTGTTCCCTACCCTGAGCCACCTGGGAAGACCCCCAAACCACAGACTGACTCCTAAAGTGAATAGATGAGGGATCCCAGTGCCAACAGGTGCTCCCAGGGGCCCTGGCACACAGCGCACTCAGGGCAGAGCCTGCCCCGGCCCTTAGAACTCCTGTTTCCAGGCAGCTGTCGGAGATGTGGGGCTGGATAGGAGGCAGGGAGATGAGGGCCTGGATAGGAGGCAGGGAGATGAGGGCCTGGATAGGAGGCAGGGAGATGAGGGCCTGGATAGGAGGCAGGGAGATGTGGGGCTGGATAGGAGGCAGGGAGATGAGGGCCTGGATGGGAAGCAGCATCAGGAGCGCCTCCTCTCCCAGGGCAGGCAGGCCCCGGGGCGGCCCTGCCCTGCATGCTGCCCGGGGGCCCGGGCGCCCTGTGACCTGCAGAGCCCCGCTCGCCTGCAGCACCGCAGGGTCCACACAGGGGGACAGGCCCGCCGTGCTGTGAATTATTCATGTGAAGTAAATAATGGGAAGACAGAGCGCCCTCGGCTCCTTCCTGATGGAAAAGATAAACAGAGTCTGCCCCCACTTGCCGCCCCGACAGGCCATCCTGGGGGGCCTGCTGGGTGAGCCCTTCGAGGGGGAAGGGGAACCTCCTTGACTCAAAGCCACTCATCTGAATGTGACTCTTATCCACAAAATGCCTTCCCAGCAACAACGGGCTTGGCCAAGAGACCGGGCCGCCGGGGCCCATTGGACAGGCAGGGAACCATCAGGCTGGACGCGGGGACCTTCTGGGCGGGACGCTGACGCGGCTGGGTGGTAGCGAGCAGAGGAAGCAGGCTGCAGGGACCCCCAATCGTCTAGAAGGGGCCGCGCTGGGTCAGGGGGCCGCCTCCCCTCTCTGCCAGGCTGAGGAAGGGGCCCCGCTGCCCCCACCCTGCGCTGGGGATCTGGGGGCAGGCTCAACTCAGGCTGTGGGGGACCCGGTCACAAGAGCAGGTCTACACAGCACAACAGCCCAGAGCAGACAGGAGTGATGCTGAGCACGCGCCCAGAGGGAGGGTGTCGGCTGCATACAGAGGGAGCGGGTGGACACATGCAGGTGGGGGGGGCAAGCGGACACGTGCTGGGGGGCAGGTGGACACGTGTGGGCGGGCAGATAGACATGAGCGGGGGGGCGGCGGGTGGACACGTGGGGGGGTGGACATGTGCAGGGGCAGGTGGACACGTGTGGGGGGGCAGGTGGACACATGTGGGAGGGCAAGCAGCCAGGTGGACATTGTAGTGTGGAGGGCAGGTGGCACATGTGGGGGGGTGGACACGTGTGGGGAGGGACACGTGTGGGGGGCAGGGGACACGTGTGGGGGGGCAGGTGGACACGTGTGAGGAGGCAGGTGGCGTGGGGAGGGCAGGTGGGACACGTGTGGGGGGCAGGTGGACAGCAGTGGACACGTGTTGGAGGGGCAGGTGGACACGTGTGTGGGGGGCAGGTGGACATGTGTGGGGGGCAGGTGGACACGTGTGGGGGGGCAGGTGGACACGTGTGGGGAGGACAGGTGGACACGTGTGGGGGGGCCAGGTGGACACGTGTGGGGGGGGCAGGTGGACACGCGCGGGCGGGCAGACAGACATGAGCGGGTGGGGCGGGTGGACACGTGCAGGTAGGCATGTGCTAGGAGCAGGGACGAGGTCTGCGCTCCCAGCGCTGGGGTCCGAGAAGACCCAGGGGTGACCGAGGGCCGAGAATGTTTGAACCGCAGAAAGCACAGCCCCAGGAGCAGGACAGGGAAGGAGTGCAGGTGAGGCAGCGCAGGCTGAGGACGAGGCCGGGAAGAACAGTCTTGGAGGCAAAGAGCAAGGAGATGAAAAGCGGGGAGGCAGGGGGACCGAAGCATCAGCAGGCCCCGGTGGAGACCCCTGTGTCCCTCCCAGCCCAGCCTTCTCTGCGCCGGGCCCTCGTGTGACGAAGACTTTGATCTCAAGGCTCCAGGGCCGCACAGGCGCGCCGTGACCAGGGCTAGACGCCACGCCCCACGTCCCCATGGGAGCGGGAGGCGTCCTGCCCCCACAGTACAGTGGCGAGGGCAGGCTGGGACAGGCCAGACGGCCCTCAGGTCCTGCGCTCAGGGGCCCTGCAAGCATCCGCTGCCTTGCGTGTGACCATGTCCTCCTCTGAGGACCGAGGCAGGACACACAGCGGCCCCGCTGGCTCCTGCCCGCCGAGCAGAACGCAAGCCCAGCCACGCGTGAGAGGTGCGGGCCCACGGGGAGCACAAGAGATGGTAGCGCCTCTATCATTATCACTACCGGTCCAACCAACAAAAAAAGTGCACTGCGCTTTAATATTCTAGACTGGATTAAAGGGAAACCAGGCAGAAATCCAGGAAGCAGTTAATGTATCATAGGGAAAGAGTGTTGGCTTAATAAATAGAGACATAAGTTCATTTTAAATAATTAAACAATATGTCACAATATCTCTTATTTGGTAAAACTTTGTAATCAATCTTTGTAACTTCTATAAGTAGAATGATAAAATTGAATATGAGAAGGTGATTCAAGAGCATGAAGAAATATATGGACACTCCCAATTATATATTAACAGAAAGAAATTGAGTAATGCATTCCCAAGTAAAACACAGTTTTAGGTTTGACTCACTTACTCATGTACATTGGGTTGAAAAATGAAAGTGATACTTTCCCTGCAAAACGAGCCAACAGAGGAATATTTCATTTATGCTTATACTGAATTTCAATTACTAAAAGTTCAGCAGAGAAACTGTATGTTACTTAGACTAAATCAATTTTTCAGTTATTAATGCATTTGTTTATTTTTTGATTCACTTGTTCTTTAATCGCTAAGTCGTGTCCGACTCTTTGCAACCCCATGGACTGTAGCCCACCAGACTCCTCTGCCCACAGGATTTTTCAGGCAAGAATACAGGAGTGGGTAGCCATTCCCTCCTCCAAGGGATCTTCCCGACCCAGGGATTGAACCCGGGTCCTCCGCATTGGCAGGTGGATTCTTCACCACTGAGCCACATGGGAAACCCCTTGATTCACTTAGTTTTAGATAAAAAAGCGATGATAACATCAAAGTGGCCATGGAACACATGAATAAACATTTACTGAGGCCAGCATGAGCAAACTTCCGTAGGCTCGGAGTACTTTGCTTCCTCTGTAAAAAGGTCCCTCCCCAAAACGACTCTCCCTTTATGCCCCGAGCCACGGTGATCACGTCCTCAGGGCAGCCCCCACTCTGCGTGGCTGTACTTCTGTGTTTGGTAACGCAGGTATTATTCTGTCATTTTAGTTCTAACTCTGGGAGCAGAAACAGCACTTTTAACTGATGTAGAGAAACATTGGAGAAAAAAAGCAAAACATTTTCTGTTTGGCTTCTTCTATAAAGGAATGAAAACTGTACAGAGAAGCAACACAGATTTTTAAAAACATGGAATAACAAAGAGTCACAAATTATTTGTTAAGTAAATGTGTCCCCTTCTACCAAAGAAGATTATCAGTAGAAGTATCTTTTAAGTTAAACACAAATGAAGCTCTTCTGACACTGAAATCTCAATGACAGTGGTGGTCATTACATAAAACCTATGACTATTTGCCATTTCATCACTAAACTTTATAAAGTACATACATATTTAACATCTTAAAATACCACCTAGGGCTGACTTTATTCAGACCCTCATTGAGAACATTCCTGGACACAGGGATATTAGACACAGATATAATCCCATAATTTCATGTCCTGTGGCTATAAATCAATGTCACTGTTTTGTGCTCTATACATTTAGGCTGATTTAAATCAAATTACAGTGTAGGATAACTTATGCAAACTAGAATTTCCTGAAACATTCTTTTCAGTCCCACTAAATACTGAACGTCTGCAGTGTTTTTACTAGTTAATTATGATTGACAGGTCACATAAGCTTGAAAATCTGGTAACAGTAGGTGATGGGTGAAACACAAATGCACTTGTTCTATGAACTTAAATGGAACTAACTCTGTCAAACCCCAAATAGCTTCCCACTGACAATTAAAATTGTTTTTTCTTAATGTACATTTCAAATGACACTTTTACATTTGTTTCTCAAATTAAGTACTGTCACACTAATTCTTCCATAGAGGATTTCAAGATCCACCAGTAAATCTGAAGCTTTCAATGTTTGAATTAATTTGCCATGCACTGATCTATATGCACAGAAGCAAACCAAACTAAATAACCTTTGGAAATAGAGTGACAAGATTGTACAACACTAACTCATTTTCTAAAGTTTGTAAGAGAAATGTACAGGTTAATGTCTTTATGCAATAGGAAAATGCATTAATTTCTGAGAAAAAATTTAAAAATTCTATAATATGTTCTACAACTTAGCAAATTTAATAAAACACCCAAATTTGAACTATATTCTGATGGGCAAACCACAGCATTATTTGCATGACTCATTGGTGAGCAGAGAAAAACATGTGCTCTGCAGGTAACTTCCAGAAAACAAGGCCACTTTCTGGGTCTGTTAACTCAGTCATATAGGTCCCCCTTTTACCTGAATTCTTATTGGTTTTGTTCTGTCGACTTTTAACTTGTTCAGTCCAAAGTGTGGGGTACCGTGATGCAACATCTATTGAACCAAAATAAAACAATAGTTATTTTAATTCATCATGAAAATACAAAGTCTCTCAAAGAGTTCAGCAGGCAACCTAAAAGCCCAAAAAAGTAAGTATGATCAGTAAATACACATTATACATTTAAAAAATGTAAAATATTTATGTGCATGAAACAAAGAGAAATGAAAATGTGCGTTCTGAAAAGCTTTAGCAAATGTCTTTTCTTTCTTTCTTCATCCAAAAGTTCAAACAAAAGCTATGTGAGTCCATACAGTTTCCACCAGAAAGAAAGAGGTTTTAGCAAAAAGCCCCAAAGTACAAAAACACAGCCTTGTGTGGTGAAGATCGATTCTTGGGTAACACACAGGCCTTCACTCAGGTGAAGGATGCAACGTGCGGTGCTGTTCTAGCCACTAGGTCATGTCCGACTCTGCGACCCCATGACCATAGCCCGCCAGGCTCCTCTCCACGGGATTCTCCAGGCAAGAATACTTGTGTAGGTTGTCAATCCCTCCTCCAGGGGATCTTCCTGACCCAGGGACTGAACCCCTCGTCTCCTGCACTGCAGGCCGACTCATTACCGTTGAGCCACCAGTGAAGCCCGAAAGATTCAATACGTATCTTTACATATGAATTGTATGCAAAATACAATTTTGCCTACAACATCTGGGAACAAACCTGTGGTAGTAATAGTAACAGATGCAACTTGCATTTGAGTAATTTTAAGCATTTACAGTGCGGTCTGGATACCACTCGCCCGAGAACCACGCTGAGGCCCACCAGCTGGCCAGAGGCACCCTCGTCACCTGCGGGCTCTGTGATCTCAGACAACTGTCGTCTATGAGATGGGGCTCCAAGGGCTTGGTGAGCTCTGGTGATAGAGCGCGTGGCATCCAGGGCCAGACAGAAGTCAGTTATCATGACTATCACTGTTGCTGTTTGCAAAGCACTTCTGAGCTCTGATTTATGTATTATGTACGCTCCTTACACTTGGCCTTCAGGCCTGATCCCTTTTGCCCTGAGAATGGGTGACACAGAGGCAAACAGCTACAACAGTGTGTTCAAGGCCAGGAGTAGGAAAGCCATCGTTCCCATGATGCAAACTTAATGAGCCTGAGACGCATCTTTGCCACTTTACAAGGCTGGTCTCAGGCACCACATGTGTGATAATCACATGATGTGGAGCATAAGCAGGGAAACCGCATATGTTTTTGCACCTTTGGAAATACATCCTTCATGTTATCCAGATGACAAAATGCCAGCTCAGAGATTTCGCCTCTGCATGTGCTGTGTGAAAGTCCCACGGCACACGCGGAGGCCCTCAGCAGGGACACAAGGCCTCGCAAATAAAGCTGGAAAAGGCAAACCCAGCCCATCCCAGGCGAGTCTGAGCACAAGGCCATGAAGCGCCCCCAGGCCCGCAGCACCCCACCCGGCTCCCCGTGGACACTCACCTTCCTCATCTCCTTGAGGCTGAGTCTCCAGCGCTGGAGCTGAGGCATCATCTGAATTCAGAACGGAAAAGATTTGCAAGGAGACTACAATTATGAGAGTAAGTGAAGTAAGTGTGCATAGAGGCTGGACCCTCCGGATAGCATACACCCCACGATCCACCAAACCACAACCCAGCATGCGGCACCCATAGACGCAAAAGAACAGACACGCGTGGCCCCAAACAACCCCGCGGGGTGGGGGAGACATCGGGTGGGAACCTTGGGAGCCCCCTGAGTGGGCGAGGGGCGGGCGGCAGCAATGGGGGTTCGGGGTAGGGGCCTGACCCCTGCTCTGCCCTGGGTTTCTGAATGGAAGGCTGGGCCAGAGACCAGGGCCTGGACGGTGCCCCGCGGGTCTCTCAGCACCCAGGCCTCCTGCAAGGAGGGGGTGGGGGTCGGGTAAGGAATGGGGTCGTGGGACAGGGGGAAGCGCCTGAGTTCAGAGGGAGGGGCATCAGTCAGCAAACTCTGTACCATTTGCTGAGGACTTTATCCCAAGGACACAGTCTTCATTGAATTAGTTGAAAAGTACACTTTGGGTGCTCTGGTAACCAAGCCCCTAGAAGCCCCCGGACAAGGAGCCCCCAGTCAGCAACGCCCTAACAGTGCACATTGCGGGGGGGGGGGGGTGCTCCTGAGAACCATCCTGGTGTTTTCCCCCAGGCTTGTCTACTGGTGTGATTTTGTTTTTTAATAGCTTCAGGATCACAATTCGTCGAGCAGTAACAGAGGAGGGGCGGCCATGTGGCTGATCTAGTGGACTCTGACTCATCAGGGCCCCAGCAACCCAAAGAGGGAGACTGAGGTTTCCCATAAGTTCTTTCCAGGGGAAAGCCAAAAGAGAGCATTTTAAAAATTCTTTAACAATGTCTTGAGAAAAAATCTCGCCATCTGTCAAAATACTGACTAGATGTAGCTTGATTTGAAATATCCAAGTCTAATAATGATAGCAGCAATAAACTCAGAGTATTTTGCTACTGAATATTCTGTAATCTTCTTCCAAGAATAAAATGGGGAACATATTTAAAACATATTTAACATATCTGAGAGTCTTAACAGAACATAAGTGAGAAAATGTCTTTGCATACTGAAGGTCCTCTGGAATGACAGCCATCAAGGACAGTGAATGTCCATCAAGGCCACAATTAACATCCATCAAGGACACAGTTAAAGCTGTACATTTTAGCTGAGGCCTGAGCAGGTCACCCCTTAGGGGCCAGCAGCCCTAATCCCTGGGTCCGGACCAGTCTGAGTTCTCAGCTGAGAATCAAGGCGAGAAGGGCTTGTCCTTGAGGGACAAGGATGGGTGCCTTCCATCCCCCACCCCTAAAGCCAACACCAGAGGCCCCCACATCCCTGCCTCAGCCCTTAGCCCCCTACAGCATGACCCTCCGCACCCACCATCCTGCTCAGGCCCCCCCGAGAGCCTGTCCTGGTGTAAGGAGCCTCCGCACCTACTGGACTCAGCTTCAGACAACGATGTAAAGTCATGGACAGCTCAGTGCCCTACACTCTGCCTCCAGGACAGGTTGCCAAATATCTCACTTCCCTGATAAACCAGCTCTGCTACTTATTTCTGGTATTTCCCTGACAGGCATATCTATAGATCAAGGGGCTTCAGTAGAAGCAATGTGTTCTTTCCTTAAATCCGTTTCTGAGCCCACAGGCCAATTCCCGAGGGATTAAAAAAATACATCCACAGTGGAATCGACCTGTATCACCATGAGCAGGAGTGAGGGAGCCCCTGAAATTGTATTTCTCTCTGTCATTCGTTCAGTATTTGATTATTGTTTCTAACCATGAACATTTACACTTCCCCTTCTCTAAGATACAGCAGCATGCCCCCCAGCATCTCAGAGACTCAAACCCCAACACTGTGTAATCACTTCTCCTTCCTTCCTAAACAGAAACCCTCTCCCTAAGTGCCTAAGATGGGAGCATGTGTGCTAAGTCATTTCAATCGTGTCCAACTCTTTGCAGTCCAGGGACTGCAGCCCTCCAGGCTTCTCTGTCCATGGGATTTCCTAGGCAAGAATCCTGGAGGGGGTTGCCACGGCCTCCTCCAGAGGATCTTCCCTCTTCAGGGACTGAACCCACATCTCTTATGTCTCCTGAATTGGCAGGCAGATTCTTTACCACTAGCCTGGGAAGTGGTAGCCCAAGATGATAATACATTATTTTTATTTCATCTTAAAAATAAATTCTGAATTCAGATTGATATCAGATGAAAACAGAAAATGTGTCACTGGGACTAACAGCTGAAAAGTGAAAGTGAAAGTCGCTCAGTCGTGTCTGACTCTTTGCGACCCCATGGACTGTAGTCCATGGGATTCTCTAGGCCAGAATACTGGAGTGGGTAGACTTTCCCTTCTCCAGGGGATCTTCCCAACCCAGGGATGGAACCCAGGTCTCCTGCACTGCAGGTGGCTTCTTCACCAGCTGAGCCCCCAGGGAAGCCCATGCCAGATGAGGAAAGGGCAAAGGCCGTGGCCAGGAGAGATGGACCTGCCGGGTGATTTCCAAAGGAAACGCTCGCTATTCCATCTGGTGCTTGTGGGCACTGATCCCAGAAGAGATGACTGTCAAAGATGGAAAAAGCCCCCTTGTTTCTTACGAGGAGCAGCAGACATGTCCCAATCAGTGCCCCCCTCAACTGCCATGTTAGAGTCTCACACCAGCCCCAGAGTCCTCTGCCCAGGTGTGGACCCGAGATGATGCTAACTCCATCCTCAAGTGGTCCCAACACAAGCCCCGAGAAGGCCTGACATGGACACAAGTGGGTCACCCAACGAGCCACGTGCCCGGCACCTGCAAAGTCCCAGCAATCGTAAGGGCTGAATAAACATTTGCTGAATAAATAATAATTAACAGGTTGTTTCAGCTCTCACATATCACCGTCACTGATATACGCTGACGTTTTAAATTGAGAGGCTATTTTAAGGCATAGATCAGATTTGCTGTCAAAAAACACCAAGGAAGTTCATTTTAAGATAGTTACCTGTTTTTCCTGTGCCTTCCCTCTGGGGAACTTTTTCATTTACGGAACCTAAAAGGGGACAATAGGGGGTGAAATTATTCTTGGCCTTCAGATGGTCACCGCTAACTGTTAACACAGATATTTTATTCCATTTTGATTAATTTGCAGGGCTTTGTCACTTTCTAGTTAACATATACAAGCTACCCAGTCACCTCCTGGGTGACTCTGTCATCTGAAACCACAGCCCAAAACTAGGAAATGATATTAGCTCCTCCTTCTGTGGCTGCCTGACTCATGATGCATGTGAGACCCTCTAGGTATGAAATACAGCAGCTTCTTCACCTGAAAAATATCATAAGAACCTTTTTAACATACATCATGTGGGGGTAATAGAGTGAATTAGATTTTTAAAAAACTTTTAAAAAGCAGTAAGAAGTTCTGCAACTAAAGATCAATAAAAACCCTAGCTTTAGCTGAATTCTGACTTATGGAAAACTGAGTAACCATTTTTTCATAAGGGGAGAACAGGAAATAGAACGTAAACTCAGTAACTTATAACAGCATGTTAACAATTATGTTGCTCCAAAAGGTTCATGTTATGAATAGGGATGCTGTCCTATCTTCCTCATTAGATGGACACTGTTACGGCAGCAAGATTTTCACCTCATCATCATTACACCTACTCCAAGGAAGAAAGAAGTTCTGTCCCACATTCATCTGGAGTTTATCTACCCATCCACTTCAGAACATTCCACCCAGGAGTCATTCAGAATTACCCTAGTCATATGTGAGGCTAGACTATGCAGATAAAACATCTCATGGAGTAAAACTGGAAATTCATTGTTTGTTTTTTCAATTTGGAATTTGACATGCAGATCCGCATTTATACTAAAGATATGAACTTTAGGACATTGGTCTTGGAAGCATGATGGTTCTGTAGTGGGGAATGCATGAGCAGCTGGCTATGGGCAGAGGTCCTGAAGGACAGGGCATAACTCAGGGGCACGGCTCACCCCCCAAACACTGACGGAAGAGGCGCTGCGGGGTCGGCCCCCACACTCTCAGCCGAGCGTCGTCAGCAGGTTTGCAGGAAGCAGCAGGACTCCCCAGCGAACCCTCACGTGGCCTGAGTGGGTCTGCAGGAGCCACAGCTCCCCTCCCGTCCAGGCTGCTCCTCCGGAACGCCTGGACCACAGGCCCTCGGAAATGCAGCCTGGTTGATAGATGAAAGGGAGCAGGATCTTCCTGGCCCATCTACCTGCACAACTTCCCAGCGGTGGCTGGTACCACACAGTGAAACATCACCTGCTTTCCAGGGGCAAACCACAGGGCTTTCCCTCTGGTGAGAATCCCCAGAGACACAAAGCGGGCTCCCTGTGTGGCCGCTCAGAGCTTCCAGGATCCCGCTTTGCCCGCTTCTCCCTTCGTACCCTCTCTCTACAAATCCAGATTTGTTAACAGGCTTAAGTTTCTTAGTCATCCGTTTATTTTTATCATGTGTTTCTGCAGCCCGTGACTCAAAAAATGTTTTTTTGTGCTGACTGAGAAATGACAATATTTCGATAATATTTCTGGATACAACTATGTAGGTTTGACTATTCTGAGCTAAATGCAAACATCCCAAATAATAAATGGAAGTCCCACCCCCACCCCCAGGGAGTGTCTCAATTGAATCAAGATAATATTTTTGTAATCTAGGGCCTGAAGTCTCCAAGCTGCTGGTTCATAATGTGATGGGCATCTGAGGTCTGAAGGCAACATTTAGAAAGTATAGATCCCCTCCCTCAGGCGTCCTGTCTCTCTCTGAACCAACCAGTCTCATGGCTTTCTCATCAGCCACCACTCCAGATTCAACCAGTGTTCACTTAAATCCACATGAAGTTAATTCTACCTTGTTCTTAAGAGGTGAAAATAATTTTAACACAGCACCAAGTGTCCCTTGATAATCCACTCCAAATATTTTGTTGCACAGGACTGGGGGATGAGGCCAGTGGGGAATTGATTTCCCGTCCAGCTGCCTCTAGACGGAAAGACCTCCCCGCCCTCCCCGCCCCAGCTCCCCAGTACCCTGTCCTCCAGGACCCGGGGCCAGCTGAACATTGCGCTCCTCATGGCAAAGCCGCAATGCAAAGTGGAATCCAGGAACCCAGAACCACAAAGCCACTCTTTTCTTCCACTACGTTTTTCTGGAGGTAGGAATTTGCTGAAGAATTTGCAGGTGACATTCCAGGATGGAAGTGCAGCAAAAGGGGCCTAGAAACACGAGTGTGGACGGCAGTAAACAGCTCCGCAGACCACGACTGGTTGGCTGAGCCTTCAGAGAGGAAGCCTCTGCCCCTCAGATTCCTATTTCAAAGGGCATCTTTGAATTCCTTCCATTTGTGACATCTCATCCCATTTAAACGCTATTTTAAAAGGGTGGCTTTTTTAGCAATTACTGTATGCATTTCTGGTGGAGAAAACCACAGAAACACAATGTGAGGAGCCGTCGATGGTTCAGGAAAAGAATAATGAGCCTGTAGTCCCCGAGCCCTTGGTTCAAATCCAGCTACACTCAGCAATGCCAGCGTGCTGCCAAAACAGCCCGAGGAGGTGCAGCGTTTGCTGAGAGAGTTGGTGGTCCAAGACAGCTCCTTTCACAAGCACTAAATGCACTTTGGAAATGACTAAGGGAGGAGGGTCTGTGATGTGTGCGGCCAGAGGAGCCGTCAGAGGGTTTAATGAGGTCAGCGCACTGCAGGCGGGCACTTGTTTAGCAGGCGATTGATGGTCCTTCAGAGCGGAGTTAAACAAGCGGCATGATTTATCCCTTTCTGGAATCTCAGGAGCAGAGTCACACCGTCATGTGGCTTTGCTGCAGCCAGAGAGAGGGAGAGAGGAAGAAAGGGGGGAGCAAGGAAGGAAGGAAGGAGGAAAGAAAAAGAAAGAAGGAAAAATGAAAGAATGAGCAAAAGAAGGAAAGAAAGAGGAAGAGAAAGGGAGGAAGGAATGTAGGGAGGGAGGGGGGAGGGGAGGAGAGGGGGAGGGGGAGGAAATGGGGGGGAGGGGGACAGGCAGGGAGGGGGACTAGAAGAGCTGAGAGGCTCAGCTCCCCTTTCCTTCCCTTCTGGACGAGCACTTCTCTTCCCACTGGGACTGCCGACCCTGGACTCTTGGGAGCAGAGGTCCATGAAGCTCTTCACCTAAGCACGGTCTCAGCGTCCTTCTAGGCCCTTCCTCCAGAGTGGGAACTCCTGCCTTGTCCCAGGCGCTGTCTGGCTGCCCTCCTCATACTTTCCGGGCAGGATTCCATGCAGGTGACAAGAATGATCATGGGAGAGAGGGAGGCAGGGCGTTGCGGGAAGCAGGAAGCGTGTGGGAGACGGACGGACCTCGCCTCCCACCAGCTCTGTGCCTGGCAGGTGTGCCCGCCTGCCCGATGCTGAGTCTCCTCATCTCTGAAAGGGCAGCGTGGGGATGACCTGCCTCTCAGGCGGCCAGAAGCCCGCAGAGAAACCAACATACAGCAGAGGGCTCCGTGAGTGCTCCCTTAAAATATCCCAGGACACTCGGGTGTCTGTGTGCTGTTTTTCCTCCCGAAGCCTCTCTCTCCACGTGTGGACATCCTGCGCATCAAGAGGGTGACAGCCACTCACAGCAAAGAGCAGCTCTGTCTCCGCTCAGAGTGAGTGGCCAAAATGTGCCGCCACTGGCAGGACACCCGTGTGAACCGGCCTCTCTGTGACCACTTTCATTCATTGGCTCATTCAACATGCTCAGCAGATACCGCACAAAAAGTCCCATTTCCTTTGGAGTGAAAGGCATTAGAAATTACTCACATGACCGGGGTACCCGGTGGATGTCTGCACAGTTCCTGTTGTGTGCTGGTCATCATTCTACCAACTTCACACACACTAAGTCCTCTAATGCCAACAGCAACCCTGAAGCGGGTACCCCCGTTAGGCCCATTAGATGAGGACGCTGAGACCCCGAGAGTGGCCTAACAGCCCAAGGTCACTGACCAGTAAAGGCAGAGCTGGGGGCCGTGCCGGTAATTTTAGCCCACGGAGGAGCTGATGTGGTCTGAGCAGTCGGGGCGGACCTCCTGGAGAAAAAGGGAAGGAGGAAGGCACGAGGCAGAGAGGACAGAGAGGCACACACCATATGCCCGGGAGGAGAGGGTCCCAGGGCACAGCCGGTGCCCAGAAGCGTCTCTGCCACGTCTGTGTCCTTCTGCGCATCCTCTGTCTGCGAGGACACGGCAGGCAGGTGACTCTCCGCACCACGGCCTCTCAGACACCAGCGTGGGGACGGCCTGAGCCCAGCCTGAAGGGTCATACACCTCCGGGCGCTCTGACAGCTCTGTTTGACCCCAGGCCCGCTCGCCCACTCCCAGCTGCGGACGGGCGCAGGGCCTGGAGCGCAGAGGCAGGAACACGCAGGGGAGGAGTGGGTGCTGGACACCGAGGCGGCGTCAGAGTCAGAGTCCCTGGAGAGCAGCCTGCCTCCTGCAGGCCTTCTGTGGGGTGCTGGGGGCCTCCATGCAGTCAGACCAACATGCACGATGACAGCCCAGGGTGACGTCTGACAGGTCACTGTGGCTCCGTCCCCCCAGTGACCTCCCAGAGCGGATGGGGGTGCAGCTCGGTGAACGCTTGGGTCAAAGCAGCGGAGGAGCCGGGAAACCTGAGCACCGCGGAGCCTTCCAGCTGCCTGCGAGGCAGCATCAGCGCAGCCCCAGGGCTGAGGGCTGCCCTGGCCTTGCCTGACTGGACCCCACCAGCCAAGTAAGGGGAGACACTGTTCCGTGACCCCCCCACCCCACTTTTCAGATGCCTTCAATGTCCACTCGCATCCTCACCAGCTTTCTCCCTTGGCAGAAGTCACCCACGAAGCCAGAGTTTCACTCCCTAGAGCCCCTGATACAAAAGCCTGCTCTCCAGAGTCTAAACCCTTGAAGACAGACTCCAGGGACCCAGCTGTGACCCGGGGTCACCTGGGGTCACCCTCCAAGGCCAGAGGCGGGGGAAGGGCTCCGAGAAGGTGGACCCGGCCAGGCAGTGGGTGAGCAGCCTGGCCTAGAGGGCAGCAAAGGCAGGGTGAGCTGGAGTGGGTGCCAGGGCCCTCCTCCCTCTGCCAACCCTGAAGTGGGCGTCCCCGGGGACGGAGCGTCCTCCGGAGCTCACCCCCGCATGCCAGCCCGGGTCAAAGGTGCATGCCTCTCTGGGGCCAACGCAGGGGCTCCTGGGCCAGGACACTGCAGACCGCCCACCAGCCCCGCGCCAGGGACCCGGTGCCCCCGGGTGAGTTCTGCCCACTGCCGTGGGCAGCCCCTGCAGCCACCCCCACCTTCTCAGCATCACCTGCTGGCCTGAAGTGCACCTTCCCTCCCAGATGCCTGAGGGACTCGGGGCAACCCTCCTGCTCAGCGCAGGTCACGTCCTGGTGGTGGGACCATGACAGGGCCAAGTGGACCGGTCAGGCCTCCTTGAGGAGAGCCGAGCTAGGCCCTACGTCCCTCACCCAGAGCTGGGGACGGGTCACGGCAAGGTTGGGCTCTCGGGCAGGCGCCCCACTGCCCAGGAGACCAGTGTCCTCACCTGGAAACTGGTCAAGAAGGCAGGACTTCGGACTCCCCTCCAGACCCCCTGGATCAGAAATTCTGTCATCCAGCTCTTTGTGGACTGAAACTTGGGTTCCAAAGCTCTAAGGAAAAGGGCTTGGCCTGAGCGCTCTGCAGTTGTTGGTATTAACAGTATTGTTATTAATGGATTCTTTCTCTTTCCATAACTTGTCTCGGTCTTGTCTGTCAAGACCCAGCGGCTCCCTCGACCTACCGCAACGTCTCCTGTTGTCCTGTTTTTACACTTCTGTGGATGCAGAATGCAAACGAAGTTGGCCTGTTTCCCCACAGTGAGCCTCTGAGAAGCTGACGGGAGGGAGGCCTAGCCCATCCCGAAGGGGAGAGGCTGTGGGGCTGGGCTCCCCCATCTCGGGTCTTCCCTCTTCCCTGGTGATGCTGCCTTTGAGTAGCTGGGATTCCTGGTGAGACAGCGTCAGATAAAAGGGACGCTGAGCTCAGCTCTGAGCTGAGTGCCCTGACGTCCGCCATCTGAGAGTGCCCTTCTCAAGATGGTAAGAGAGGAAATACGGAAATCACAGTTTAAAAAAATTAGAGATTATTTCTTATTTACCTTCCATCAGGGTCCACTTTAATGTCTCAATGTTACATGCTTCACTGGCCAGGGAAAACAAGCATTAGTATCATTCCTGCAAAAAGGTCATTCATGGTCAATAGTTTCATAAATCTTTCCAACATTTGACCATTGATATTTAAAAGGTGCTGTTTTAAAAAAAAGTACTGTTTGTGTAAAAAAAAAAGAAAAAGCAGGAAAATACATACATTTTTTTAATTCAGAGATATGGTATACCTCTGGAAGAGATAACCCACTGTCCTTTGTATAGAGTTATAGAGCCTGGGACCAGTGAGTTCTAAAAGACTTTTAGTTTAACTTATAAAGTTTTCTTAAGTATTAAAAAAATATAAGAAAAATCCATTTATGCCTAAGTGTGAAGAGGACAACTTATAGAGAACTCTTAACGTAATGAAGGATGTGATGATAAATGAGCCACCAAATTAAGTGTATACTGAAATATTCAATACAATAATAGAGCAGATTATTATACAAACCAACCATTAGACACCAGTAATTACATTTTTCCAGAGAGGAAAAATAATAATACCAAAATGTTGCCCATCAGGTAGATAAATAAGGCAAAAGCAGCCTAAACTGGAAAGGAAAAGACAGACAGATGGACACCCCCAGCACCAGCAGCAGGCACGGGCCGGCCGACGTGTTGCCCCCAGCAGAGCTGCCTCCTGGCAGGTGCTGGGCAGACACTCAGCAGGAGGTCCACAGGCTGACTCTCAAACGGGCTTCTCAGTCTTCTTTGGCACAATAGCCACACACTGTGCTCTTTCCCTTGAATGCTTGACTTAATTTTTAAAACATTTTTTCAGTGTTCTGAAATTTCCACAATCTGGAACTTTTATCGGAAATTTTGCGTAGCTCATGTTGTCTATATCAAATTGCTATTTTTCTTCTCATCTTGGAGGTTAATTTCCTAATACTTCAAAAATCATCATAACAGTAGGTGTTAGAAGGTAAAATAATGTATATTTTTCTCTGAAATATGGCTTCATTAGTGAAATGTACACTGAGGCTGGCAGCAAAGCCCGCCCCACCCCCGGGGCTCTCGTCCACTTGAAAAGCGGGCCCCCCTCTTAGTCCATTTTCTACTTCTTATTACGGATGTTTGTTTTCACATTTCCTTGCCAATAGCTATTGAAATATTTTATTTTGACAACTATCATTTTTCAGGAAGAGAATTGTTAAGCCTGAAGAAAAAGCCATTTTGAGGGGAAAAAAAATGTTCTCTCTGATCTGTAACCTTTTCCATTCAGCAAGCAACTTAATGTGCACTTGAATTCTCGTAAAGAGACACTTCAGAAGCACAGCTGTGTTGTTGATTTCAATATTGGGGAATTCAATTGTTCTGGATGTTTCTTTCAAGTTCCTTAGCTACGCAGGGCCCTTAATTTAGTGCCAGGGAAATTCATTCATGAAAAAAAACCAACAACAACCCAGCTTCTCTTTATAAAGTGAAAACTTTCAGAAATCAAAAAGATACTCATACAAACATGCAGTTCTACCATTTCAGGTAGAGGCCAAAACTTTAGGCTTGATGGGAAAGCCCAAAGACTGTAGTGCAATTCATGTAAATAATATATAGAAAAGCTATTCAATCTACTCCAAGGTTCTCTGTCAGGCATAAGCGGGTCTTCCAAAAGCCACATTTTTTCCAAAAGCCGGTCTGAGAAGCAGCGGTCAGCATGCATGTGAGCAGGGCAAACTCACAGGCGGCTTTCCATCATTAAAACCCTACACTTGAAGGAAAAACTCCTCAAACATTCCTTGGGGCCATGGCCTGTTGAACAAGATTTCCACTTCCCAGGAGACACTGTCCCTACAACTGACTCAGCTTAAAGAGGGGTGGGCAGTGGTGAAGGCAGGCTCGCCAGCCCCGTCACGGGTGTTTCTCGTCTCTTCCACAACCTGCAGTGGCTTACTTCAAACACACACCTCAAGCTGAGCTACACGGGGAGATCCTTTGGCTATTGTAACATGAAGAGCTCCTACGTGTAGGCTCACCTTCCAGCGTCTTTAGCTGCTTTGTACTCCTGCCAGGAGTAAGCTCTTGGCCCGGGTGCGCTGTTACAGAGGAAGATGAGATTACAACCCCCGAAGCTATTTCCAAATAATCGAGAAGGAGCAAGCTACAAACATCCTCCCTCGGAAGGAAGCCCTTTGTTTTTAAACTCATCTCCTGCCCCCAGCAATGTGCACCTTCAAACCTTCAGAAGGAAGAACAAGAGAAAACTCCTACAGAGTAACTACAGGTCAGCTGTGCCCACGTGGAGACCCAGAGACCCAGCCCTGCAGCAGCACCAAGGATGGAGGAAGACTCAGTGGGTTCCCTGGGGGTGGCCGTGACCTTTCTGAGCATCCCTGGAGCAAGCAACGCCCCCCAGCCCCGGACCTGCAGACCCGGGGGCTAACCAGCAGGGCTGGGGGAACCATCTCCAAGCCTCAAGCAGGACCACCTGCTGTCAGGCCAGGCGAGGCTGGGGGTGCGTCTGGATGCAGCTGAAACAGCAGCCTTCGGTCCTGAATGCCTCTCAGGGTCACTGGCTGCTGGCCCAGAAGAAGGGAAGGCCTTCCGCCCTCCTCATGTTCCCCGCCCAACTCAGGAGCAAACGTGGTGCGGGACAGGCAGTTATTGTTCAGCCGCTCAGTCGTGTCCGATGCTTTGCGACCCCACGGACGTAGCCCACCAGGCTCCTCTGTCCATGGGATTCTCCAGGCAGGAATACTGGACGGGGTTGTCATTTCCTCCTCCAGGGATCTTCCCAACCCAGGGACTAAGCCTGAACTGCAGGCAGATTCTTTACCATCTGAGCCCCCAGGGAGGCCTGTCCGACTCTTCGCGACCCCGTAAACTGCAGCACGCCAGGCCTCCCTGTCCATCACCATCTCCCGGAGCTTGCTCAAACTCATGTCCATCGAGTTGTTGATGCCATCCAACCATTTCATCCTCTGTCGTCCCCTTCTCCTCCTGCCTCCAATCTTTCCCAGCATCAGGGTCTTTTCCAGTGAGTCAGCTCTTCACATCAGTTGGCCAAAGCTTTAAGTACTGGAGCTTCAGCTTCAGCATCAGTCCTTCCAATGACTATTCAGGGTTGATTTCCTTTAGGAGGGACTGGTTTGATCTTGCTGATAAGCACTGGGAGAGAAACCGTTCTGCCCCTTTCCTGTGCCAGCCAACACGCCCCTTTTCCACCACCTCCTGCAGACGTCTCCCCCCAGCCTCGTTCTCCTGGACGGTGAGCCTTCCCCTCCCTGAGTGCCTGCAGCTTCTGCATAGAACTCCCAGGCCCCCAACAGGGGTGTCAGCAGAGCTATGAGCAGAGGTGGGCGCCTGGCCCAGCAAACGCTTGGTGAACGCTGCTCTCGGAGGTGGTCATCAATAAGAAATGAGGAGTGGGCTTCCAGGGAGGGAGGAGGAGTGAGTGTTCTCTAAAGGACAAGACCCATGGGAAGGACCACCACGATTCGCTGAAGGGACGGCTCTGATCACGTCCTCAGGGGTCTCACCCCGTGAATGGCTCCGTCCCCAGGAAGCAGGTGTCCACAGGGGCCAAAGGGGCTGATTTCTCTCCAGGGAAGCCCTCTGCCTCCTGCAGCTTGAGCTCCATTGACAGTCATGAGTCCACAGCCAGAAGGAATGACAAGGCTGGTCATCCACTCCTGAAAATCTGTGCAATTATCCATCAGCTCCTGACTGACAGCAGGCAAGGAAGTGAGCTGACTTACGGAAGCTTATGAAGGTGGGTGAGGGATCCCAGGGTCACGAGGAGTCACCGTGGTTGGGGGGAGTAGCTCCCTCCCTGCATTCAGAGTCTCCCAGGAGGCCGGTGAGCAGCTCCCTGGTCGATACTAATGAGCCCAAGCATCTCTTCCTCTGCTCACCGGTCGTTTTTTTTTTTGGAAGTCACTCAGTCATGTCTGACTTTGTGACCCCATGGACTACACAGTCCATGGAATTCTCTAGGTCAGAATACTGGAGTGGGTAGCCTTCCCCGTCTCCAGGGGATCTTCCCACCCAGGGATTGAACCCGGGTCTCCCGAATTGCAGTTGGATTCTTTACCAACTGAGTGATGGTCCTTAGGGTTTCCTCATTTATCAAATGCTGACTATTCAAGACTTCTGACTTTTTCTGCTAGATTGACTCATTATTCCAGTTTTCTTATTGATTCATAGGAATCTGGGGGCTTTGCATTAATGACTTAAAGACACACAACTGTGAAATAAAAGAATCCTTGCTTTGAAGGTCTTTCGGGGAGGAGTGGGCCGGGGGATGCGGCAGGCGGGCCCCTCTGCTCCACCACAATCAGCCATGAGTGGACCTTCCCCACCCCCCTCACAGGCTGCCGCCACATCTGTTTGCACCAATTCATAACACACACACATGCATTCTCAGCGACCATTAGTGCTTACTGCTGTTTTAATACCTTTTTCTGATCTTTAAATTTCTAGAGGAAGTGTTTCTATGGTAAAGCGTGGTGTGAACTCCAGGGCCAAAGACCACTGTTGAATGCTGGCGTTTACCTGATTATAATAAACTGGACAGAAATGACATCTTCCCTGTACAGAGTGTGCCAGGCATGCCAACCAGAGCCGGTGTCAGCCAGGGAAGGAACGAGGATGGCTCCCGGGGTGTGCGGATGGAGCCTGACCAGCGGGCACGCATGGTGTCAAACAGTCTCAGCAAAGTGATGCCCATCACCACATTCTTCCACGTGATTGGTGAGGAGGCATCTACAGTTGGGAAGAAGCCCTGCTACATCATGCAAAAGCCCATCATAAACTGTGCGTGTGTGTGCAATCCGTGCTCCCAAAACTCCCCTGCACGGTCTCCACACATGTTCTGAGCACAGGCACCTGCTTCCCCCGCCCACGTTTCTGCAGAATAAAAGCATGCATACAGCTGGGGATTAATAGAATTTTTTCATAACTCTGGCCAAGCTGTAAAACCAAGCCACAGAAGTGAAAAGGAAGGTGCTTCTACAAGGAGGAACCAGGTCTCCAAGGAGCCTGCCCCACCACACCACACGTGTCCTCAGAGACACCCCCTCCCTGCCTCCGAGGCATTTTCCACGCAATAAACACCAGATTCAAAGCAAAATGGAAGAATCTCACTTCCATACCCATCCCTTGAACCAAAAAATCCACATGGACAGTGAAAAAAATGGAACATTTCTACACAGTAAAATGTGGCTGCTACCTGGTTGGAAAAATCAATGTGAGTGAACAGTAGGTGTTTTGATTCTAGAAATGAAGTATTACAGGGAAATCATAAGAAACCCGGCCAACTTTGCTCATGGTTTTCTAAGAAAGTGCTTTCAGACACTACTTAAGTTTTCAAAAGGTGTCAGTAACATCACAGAAACAGGTAAGTCTTCTGCTTTCTCCTTCATAAAATAAGGCTCAACACGACTCAAAATGCTGGTACCTGGTGGAAATGAAATAAGCATTTGCAAGCATCTTTCAGACTGAGGGACACAGAGGCCAACTCATTACGCTAATTTTTTTTCTCTTTCATTTACTCCATGAGTTTGTAAAAGAATTATTAGGTGCAAATATTAGCTCACTAAAAACATATTTTCAGCAATTTTTAGGTATTGGATGACAAAACAGTTTTAAAAATAAATATATTTTAATTCCACATTATGCACACCCTCTGGCTTTTAAGTGATGACCAGTCGCTTGAAATATTAGGTTTTGTGTTACTGTTAATTGCGTGTGTCATCATGGTGGAGCAGTTATGAGTTCTGACCAGTGACTTGGCTCCTGGTATAAACATCTGAACCATGGGCAGAATTTCTAATTATAAGATGCCTGCTCTTCAAACAGAAAAGAGGCCTGAAAGTAAACTCTACGTACAAATGCCTAAATATTGTCTGTAGAAATTCAGGAAGATGTTTTGTATTGTTACATAACATGTGTTTTTCCTTAGTAAATTTAAGCCAGTGTAGTTGCGACACATAGATCATGAAATGTCTTGGGAAATGATCTGACAGGTCTCCGTCACCAATTAATCAAAACTCAAGCTGCAGACCATTTTCAAATAAAAATGATCTGAATCATTTATAACATTTTGGTAAAATATTAATGGAAAACAGGCCCTTTTATAGATTATTCTCCCACCAGGATTATTACCTTCGGTACATCAAGTCCACTTATGAGTAATAAAATAACACAAACAAACCATCTGGAAAGGGATCTGTGAAGAATGATCTGCTTTTTCTTTGCAATCATATACATACAAACCCAGAAAGGCTCGCTTCTTTCAGCCAACGAAAACATTTGATCATTTCTGCTGTTGACCACAGTCCTCGCGGCCACTCCTAAAAATTACGAGTCCCGAATTGCTGTAACCTATGGTGGTTCAGAACCAGATCTTCCATTCGTTTAAGCTTTCTTGAAAACAAAGGCCTCATAATATTTTGGGCTTTGTCCAGTGACGCAGATGTATCCCGATATTCCCCATAATCCCACCTAAACTGACTTCCTTTGCGGTTACGAGCAGACATTAATAAGACCGTCAGCACACGGCCAGTGGCGTCGGCGGCAGGCTCGCTGAGTACGGGGCATTAGTAAGACCGCCAGCCCACGGCCAGCGGCGTCGGCGGCAGGCTCGCCGCACACGTTGCGTGAGACCTACCGGGGCAGCGGGGCGTCTTGTGGGCCACGGCGGTGCCGCTGACGGGCCTCCCGTTGGGCGTCACGCACCAGCAGTACCCCGTGTAGCTGTGGCACTGGACCTGGGGGGGAAGGACAGACGGGGCGGTCAGTGCCCGCGGGGGCGCCCGGGCCTCCTGAGGGCTGCGTCTGGACACCTGGCAAGGGGCCCCGCAGTGCCCTGGACCCGGGTCTGGGGGAGGAAAGGAGCCGGGGGTGTTTGCACCGGACGCTGCTGCTGCCGGCCCATGGCTGCTCAGTGTCTGAGCCCCCACCAGCCCTCCTCTTACGAGAGGGGGTCCAAGGCCCTGAGCAGCCAGGACGCCTGCTCCCAGCCTGCCCATCGGCCCGAGGCGGAGCTGGGTACAGGAGACATGTCCGGCTGCCAGTGAGATGCTCTGTCCCCCCCCGAGCCAGCCTGCGTGGGCTCCACCCGCAGCTCCAGCCTCGCTCTGTCTCTCCCTCTCCTCCCTGAGTCTTCCAAAGGTCAAGAGATTGCTGTAAAAAAATGCACAGAATTCACACTGTTGGAAGAAATCTAGAGTAAAGTCGCCCAGTCGTGTCTGACTCTCTGTGACCCCACGGACTGTACAGTTCATGGAATTCTCCAGGCCAGAGCACTGGAGTGGGTAGCCGTTCCCTTCTCCAGGGGATCTTCCCAACCCAGGGATGGAACCCAGGTCTCCCGCACTGCGGGCTGATTCTTTACCAGCTGAGCCCCCAGGGAAGCCTGTACTATTGGCTGGCTCGGGGCAGATCCTATCTTGTTTGCTTTTTTCCTATCAGAAGCTAATACGTCAGTCAGCAGGGCATCTCAGGAATTCATTTCCTTTAATACAAAATGACAATGATAATATGACCTGTTCCTGGTGACCCCAGGAAAGGCAGACAGTACATGTGACCCTGACCTGGGATCTGGCGTGTGCCCCTTCAGAAACGACATCACACTGCGGCTGGGATCTCTGCCATGAGCTGGCCGGTGAGACCCCATCCGCTCCCCAGGACAGGAGCGCCTGCTCTCAGGAGGGAGCCAGCGCCCTGAGGGGGAAGGGAGGAGCCGTCCCCAGGGAGGCCCCACCTGGCTGTAGGTGCCGTCATCGTTGCATTCCGGGATGAACACCTGCTGCAGCTCCCGGCGGGCCTGCTCCTGGGTGTACTTCCTCTCGGCCACGCACCTGGACACGTCTGCAGGGAGGCACAGGGCAGAGCGGTGGTCAGGCCCCTGAAGACGCCCAGCAGAGGCAGCACGTGAGTGGCTGACCTGCAGGGGCCTCACAGGGCGGGTGGCTGCAGGCGGGCACCTGTCAGGGCACCAGGGTCCCTGAGGGGAGGCCAGACCTGGCGGGAAGAGTGGGGTGTCCTCCACGTCCAGGGAGCCAGGAGGCCGAGGCTCCGAAAAGCCACCAGGCTTGACTGTGGTGAAAAGCAGACGCTACTTTCTGGGCAGCGGAAGTCTGCTGGTACCCCCACGGGCCACGGACAAGACTCCAGGACCCAAGGACCTCCTCCGGAGTGCACGGCCAGGCCGTGTGCCACGTGGGGGCCACGTCTGAGAGCTACGGTGAGAATCAGCCCAGGGACGCTGGCCCGGGCGTGGGAGGGCAGGCCCCCCGGGGGCACAGACCGTCTGGCCCGTGGCTGCAGCCCAGGGGCCAGCCCCATCTGCATCCACCCTTGTCCACCCCGCAGGCTCTTCCTCTGCATCTGGGTTTCTTATGATCTCAGAGCGACACCAGCTCCTGTGCTTCCAACCTCGAGTGGAAAATCAAACAATAAGTCAGATTAAAGGGTCAAATATCTTTATCAGGCCTCCTTGCTCACTGAGCACAGACTTCCACACATTCGCAGTGAGATATCCAGTGTGATGGCTGGATAGAAAACACGAGGTTCCTCCTGTTCCTTGGGAGGATACCCCGGGACCCCATAAACTAGCAGAAAAGGGAAGGACTGGGCAGCCCCCACCCAGCTCCGGACGGAGGCGTCAGGAAACGCAGCCTCCAAGACTCGCTGTGGGGACCGGGTCTCGGTGAGGAAGGCAGTACCCACTCACCTGCTCCATCCGAGCTGGGCACCAGAGCCTGCTCACCCCTGACGCTCGTCTCGGAAGCCTGGCGCGAGTTACGGGGGGCTGGGCTGAGCCCCAGGAAGGGCGCATCTTCCCAGGACTGCAGGCTGGCTGAGTCTGTGTCCACCGTGGAGAAGGCCGCCCCCGGGGCCGCTCCCACCAGCCTCCCGCCCAGGGCCCGCACCCCACGCACAGGGCTTACACCAGAGTTACGCCAGCCCACGTAACTCCCTTGAATCTCACAAGTTGAAAAGAATGGCTTTCCCCATTTTTCTTAAGTGTTTCCAGATTTAAATTACAAGTTGTCTAGGTCTGAAAGGCCCTCTGGACGCTGAGAGATACTGCTTCAAACGTGTCCACCGCCCAGCATTTTTAGCGGGTGACTCTCTGCTTGCCTGGGAGTAAAATCTCCTGGCTACAACGAGACGCCATCTGGGCCCCAGCTCGGGGCTCAGGCTCCTGTCCCGCGGTGCCGGGTCTGAGCACAGATGCTGCTGCTGGGGGCCCTCATCTAGGACCCTGAGCAAGCGCCGCCGGGGGCGCCCCTCGGCAAAATGGGCCTGTGCGCTGGGGGGTGCGTCCATGCGGGCTCAGGCCTCATGTCGTGATCTGCATTCTTGCCAGCACTCAGCAACATGTGGTTTTAATGCAGCCTATGTTTTTGCTGAGGAGAAAACACTGCTGTGCTGGACTTCTGTCCTCATTTTTTTAGTATAACCTGTGGTTTGACTGTCTAAAAGGAAAAGTGATATGTGTTCCCAGCCTGCAAGCTCTCCACGAGGGTCCAGACAAGTTACAGATTACTCCCAACAGCTGAACTCTCACGGACCACAGCAAAAACACATACATCGACCAAAGAACCCTCCCGTCTCCGATGCCAGCTTCAAAAGCTTGTGTGTTTGCCACTAATCGGGGAGTTCTCAAACCTCTCACGTGGACAGAGCGTTAAGTTCCGGTTTATGCCAGCACATGGCCGACGCCCAGGCATGGGGAGCCAGGAGGACTGTGCAGTGGGAATTGCAGGGCCCATCCCCGAGAGCAAGCCTCTATCTGCCCACCAAACCAGGGCGCCACTAGCCCGGACCACCTGCTCGCCCCGCCGCATCCCGGACGTCTAAGTCAGGCGCAGCGGCTGCTCTCTTGAGAAGGGTCTCAACAGCAGCCCACCGCTTCTATCCTACTGAAGTATGGGGCCAGCTGCCTGGTGTGTGTTGTCTCATTGTGCTCACTGTTTTCTCTCAGTTGCAAAGTAACAGATATTCCTTTTCCAAGGGGATCACAAACGTGTCTATGCATCAGGATACATTGGTCACAGAGACTGTCACAATGCAGCACTTGCTCTAAACCAGAAATAAACAGCCACGTTTTATAGTGGTCATTTCTAATGATGCTGTCCTTTAAACAGGAAGCAAATCATTTCCTACTTTGCTACAATCACTCAAGATCGGATTAAGCGATTATGGGAAGAGACAGATTTGCTGCCTGTTTCATGCAGAAGAATTTTGGAGAAGAACAGTCACAAGGACCCAAGGAGGCTCGGCCAGAATGAGGTCAGGGCACTGAAGTTTACAGACAGTCCTGAGCTGGACCGCCCCAAGCCTCAGCGCTCTTCTTGGGGGGCCCCTGTCCATCACACACACAGGACGATGCTGAAACATGACCCTGAAGAAAGGGGATCATGTTCCTTTAATTCTTCCTAGGTGAGTCCTCACCCCAGAGAGAGCCCCCCAGCCAGCTCCTTACTGAGGAAGAAACTCAAGGGGATATGGAATTACTTACAGTCCATCTATGAAATCTATGGAGAGGCTACACTGAGTAATTTTCTGGTCAACAGACCTGCTGACTCTGCACCTAGCAGGGTAACTGTGTGTGGTGGTTTTGAGCATGGGGGGGTCAGCCTTCTGGGGACACAGCATTCTCTCTGCTGGGCCCCCGTGGCCAGCACGGGGCCTGCACGGACCAGGCCGGGGTCGGAACAAACAAGGCTGACGAGGAAGCCACTGTTGGTAGCAGCCGCAGAATGCTAGCCCGAGGGTGACTGGCTTCTTACTTTATTGGCAGCGAATGAAGCAGATCTTGTATTTCAAAAGTTGTAGTACTTTACCAACCTGTCATTTTGAAGGCCAGACTCAGAGAAACTGAGAACTCTGTGCCGCGGCGTTCTTTGCATAAATGATGCAGAGCCGGGCTGCGGCACAGGACCGGCAGGATGCCGCCGAGGCCCCTCGTCTGCCCACCTGCCGCCGGCCAGCGGGCTACACCACAGCAGGCGCCCACGCCACCCCTCGACCAGAGGGCGCGGCTCAGAGCCGAGGAGAAAGGGGCTGAGTGTCTATTTTAAATACGTATTATCATTGTAAACGCACAAAGACAGAAACAAATTAGACAGCAAAACCCAGGGTGCATAATTGGGGTGGCCAAGGCCTAAAGTAAAAAGATAAAGTGCAAACTATAGCACAAACATATGAAAGTGTTCAGACGTTTCTGACAATGCTTATCTAGGAAACAACCGATCAGAACCGGCTCTGTGATGACTGACCACCGTGACCATCCGTGCATCACACCAGCTCCCAGTGAAAGTGGTCTCGGGGTCCCTTTGCGTGAAATTTGGCCTTGACCTTTGCAGGAAGGGGACGGCTGAGGCCGTGCTGTGCCCGCCCAGCTCCCCCGAAGAACTCTTGGATGACACAGGTGTTGCTAAAGCAAACAGGGAAGGTTTTCTTTTTTTCACAATATTTCACAAAGTTCTGTTGTATTTCTGATCCTGGTTTGAACATGAGAGCAACAGCCCCACCTCTTGTGTCTGCTTTCATCAAGAGGGTGCGTCTAACATCAGACCTGGGAGAACACTGTGGAAGGTTAAGGCCAACAAGCCTGGGGAGGGCTTCTGCAAGGGACAAGCGCTAGCATGATTAAACCGTCCTGGAACCACACGTGTAACAGGCATCTCAGAGCCTGCCTGTGGGTGCAAGGAGTCTGATGAGACGTGTCAGGAAGCAAGGAGACAGGCCTAGCCAAAAGGACCTGGCAGAAGAGACACACACACACATATGCACACACACACGTACATATGTTCTTACAGGACACACATGCAACCTCCCCACACAGAGGTGCATGCCCACATATACACATGTATGTGAACCTGTGCACACAGGCACACACATCACACGCCTGCAGACTCCCCCATGGAAAGACTCTTTTTGCTGAAGAAAATGCTGGAAGGTCAACACTGATTTCACTTCAGTTCAGTTCAGTTGCTCAGTCATGTCCAACTCTTTGCAACCCCATGGACTGCAGCACACCAGGCCTCCCTGTCCATCTCCAACTCCTGGAGTTTACCCAAACCCATGTCTATTGAGTTGTTGATGCCATCCAGCCATCTCATCCTCTGTCGTCCCCTTCTCCTCCTGCCTTCAATCTTTCTCAGCATCAGGGTCTTTTCAAATGAGTCAGCTCTTTGCATCAGGTGGGCAAAGGATTGGAGTTTCAGCTTCAGCATCAGTCCTTCCAATGAACACCCAGGGCTGATATCCTTTAGGATGGACTGGGTGGATCTCCTTGCAGTCCAAGGGACTCTCAAGAGTCTTCTCCAACACCACAGTTCAAAAGCATCAATTCTTCGGTGCTCAGCTTTCTTTATGGTCAAACTCTCACATCCATACATGACCATTGGAAAAACCATAGCCTTGACTAGACGGACCTTTGTTGGCAAAGTAATGTCTCTGCTTTTTAATATGCTGTCTAGGTTGGTCATAACTTTCCTTCCAAGGAGCAAGCGTCTTTTCATTTCATGGCTGCAGTCACCATCTGCAGTGATTTTGGAGCCCCCAAAAAATAAAATCAGCCACTGTTTCCACTGTTTCCCCATCTATTTGCCATGATGTGATGGGACCGGATGCCATGATCTTAGTTTTCTGAATGTTGAGTTTTAACCTAACTTTTTCACTCTCCTCCTTCACTTTCATCAAGAGGCTATTTAGTTTTTCTTTGCTTTCTGCCATAAGGGTGGTGTCATCTGCATATCTGAGGTTATTGATATTTCTCCCGGCAATCTTGATTCCAGCTTGTGCTTCCTCCAGACCAGCATTTCTCATGATGTACTCTGCATATAAGTTAAATAAGCAGGGTGACAATATACAGCCTTGACGTACTCCTTTTCCTATATGGAACCAGTCTGTTGTTCCATGTCCAGTTCTAACTGTTGCTTCTTGACCTGCATACAGATTTCTCAAGAGGCAGGTCAGGTGGTCTGGTATTCCCATCTCTTTCAGAATTTTCCACAGTTTATTGTGATCCACACAGTCAAAGGCTTTGGCATAGTCAATAAAGCAGAAATAGATGTTCTTCTGGAACTCTCTTGCTTTTTCGATGATCCAGCAGATGTTGGCAATTTGATCTCTGGTTCCTCTGCCTTTTCTAAAACCAGCTTGAACACACTTACAGCAACCAAGCTGCACCCTGGTCCTGGGCAGCGTCGCTGGACAACAGAGCCTCCCTGGGAGTAGACGGAACTTCAGAGACCCTACCTTACTCCCGGGCAGCTCATCTGAAGCCTGGGCAAGCGGCCGGTGATGCAGCTTCCAGCCCATTTCTCGGCTCTCCAAATACAAGCAAGGGCTGCTGACCACCACATGCCCATGATCAGGAAAACCTTCAGAGAGATAGACTTCCTCGTGTTTGCCTGAGCCAACCCTCTGCTTCAGAGACGAGAAGTCAGGTGCAGCTCTCCAGCCTGGCCTCTTCGTCCTGGTTGTGTGGTTCCCTGGCCTCTGGGAGGTCAGGGGGTGCAGAGGCCAGAACCTCGCCCCCCTAGCCCTATCCCTGCCCATGTGGAGACCCACAGCGGCTCCTGCCCCAGACTGGGGAGGGGAGGGAGGCAGGCGGGGCCATGCCAGTCCTGCTGGGCTGTGTGTCTGCACCGCCCTCAGGCTTTACATCCTGTGTTTTAATAAAATTACAGTAAAAGTGCACAGAGCACTTCAGAGAGGGCGCTACCGAGCCCTCAGCACCGAGAGGGGCTGGCGGGCGCTCTCGGGCCTCGCAGAAATCCGCTGGAAATCCTCGGCGCTTTCAGGGGCGACAGCCCCGCTGACCATGTGCGTGCGTCATGCCTTTGATGGAATGTCCAGAAACAGAGCTGCAGCCTGAGCTCTCCCTGCAGGACCAGCGGAGTCCACAGCCTGCCCAGGCCAGCAGGGTGTCCCCCACAAGTAGCCCGGGTCATGTGGGTGAATGCAGGTGGTCCCGTGGACCCAGGGCCCGGCCTGGCCTGAGCACACTGAGGTGACACTCATCACAGCAGCCCGGCTGGGACAAAGGGCCCATAAGCAACCCCAAGTCTTCTAGGCCGACGGTCACTATTCGGCCGGAGTGAACGCCCAGGTATGTATCACTCAGGTTTTCACAGGGAGAGAGTGAGGGGTCCGGAAGTCATCACAACAGTGATGGGGTCCGTCTGCACAACTTTGCAGACCTCTGTGCTCATGTGCTGATGACACTCACGCCCACAGAGACCCCAACACGGGCAGCGGTCACTGCGATGACCATTAGGACAGCACCTGTGAGATTCGGGCAGTGAAGAAGGAGGAGAAATACCAGGCATCGCTTTGCAACAGTGTTCTTCTTCTTACACATCCGTCACTCAAAAGACCTGGGTCTTAGAATCTCCAGTAAGCTGCTTTTGTCAGAATCCTTTATGACTGTGTTTCCAGAAATCTCAGAATAATTCCAAGATCTCCTGGCATTTGACTTTTCTTTTTCTTCTTTCTTCTGTTTTTTAAATTTAATGCCAGAGATTTGCTTGAAAAGAAAGGCAGTCCCAATGGTCTTAGATCAAAAGAAAAACATTAATGAGTTTGCTGGGTTCTAAAAATAGAAACTCCACAAATTTCAAAGAAAATATGAGAAAAACCTATTTGTGTAAACCGCTGCACTTCTGTTCAAGGTCAGGAGAGCATAATAGGAAATGCAAAAAACATTTTCCTCCAACTTAACCAAATACTGAAATATTTCAATCGCTTCCAAACTAGAACATCCAGAGACTGGCCCATGAAGCTCTCACCCATCACATACGTGGAAATGTCTTCAAAACTCACAGCTTCACAGTCACCAACTTGATACTTGATTCACCAGCCAATTTCAACACCAGGAACAATTTAGGGCAAACACGGATGGGTCTTTGCATTCCTTGCGGTAGAAGGACCTTTCGGCCTGCTTCTCCGCCTCTCCCCGTCAGAGCGGAACGCGCCTGAGCTGGGCTGGTGTGGAGTCTGGCCAGCACTCCTGGGCAGAGCGGGACAGCAGCAGCTGCCCGCTGGCACCAGGATGCCCGTCCCTCCCACCAGCACCAGGCCCCTCCTATTCACACTGAACCCTCACCATGTGGCCCGGGGCAGGCTGCGGGTGTTAGATGCTGGACTTCAGGCAACAGAACAACAGGACGGGGAAGCGACCTGAGAGGCAAGCCAGCCGGTAGGAGGGGGCCCATCCCATCTGGGTCCGGCTCCCGCTCCTAGCCCGGCTCCAGGGAAAGGCTGCTTATGCAGGAAAAGTCTGCTGCAGGCGGGAAACCCCTTCTCTCTGGCCCCCTGCGGACCAGACTCTGATCTCCAGACCCAGAGACGGGGGCTGAGAGCAGATACCTTAGAGCCCCAGGCCTGCCCCCCAGATCTACAATGTCAATACAATAAAGCCCATTTATTTCAAACTGTGCTGGACAACTAACAGCGTCTCTTTAAAGTAACTGTATATATTTGCTACCCCCAGTCACTGAAGCACCAAATAAACTTGATCTTGAAGTTTATAGGTATCTTCACATTCTCTTTATTTTAATCCTTTTGATTTGAATTAAACTTGATTTTAGGAGATAAGTTCTGTTTTTACCTTCATTGTTGTTCAGTCACTAAGTCATGTCCAATTCTTTGAGACCTCATGGACTGCAGCACGCCAGGCTTCCCTGTCCTTCACTGTCTCCCAGAGTTTGCCCAAATTCATGTCCACTGAATCAAAGATGTTGTCTAATCATCTCATCCTCTGCTGCCCGTTCTCCTATAGCCTTCGATCTTTCCCAGCATCAGGGTCTTTTCCAGCAAGTCAGCTCTTCTCATCAGGTGGCCGAAGTATGGGAGCTTCAGCAACAGTCTTTCCAATGAACATCCAGGGTTGATTTCCTTTAGGATTGACTGGTTTGACCTCCTTGCTGTCCAAGGGACTCTCAAGAGTCTTCTCCAACACCACAGTTTGAAAGCACCAATTCGTTAGCACTCAGCCTTCTTTATGGTCCAACTCTCACATCCGTACATGACTACTGGAAAAAGCACACCTTTGACTATATGGGCCTTTGTCAACAAAGTGATGTCTGCTTTTTAATATGCTGTCTGGGTTTGTCATAGGTTTCCTTCCAAGGAGCAAGCAGCTTTTAACTTCATGGCTGCAGTCACAGCAGTAGTTTTTAACATTCTTCTCCCTTATCTCATTTTTTGTCATAAATTTACAGCATGAAATTTCTTCAGTGAGGTGTGAGAATTCCAACCAAGGAGTTATCCAGAAAAGTTAGGCTGGATCCAAACACAAGTAAGCTAAAAATGACGTTACCAAAAGGCCATCTGTGTTTAATGCCAACATGGCCTCCTGTCCAAAAACGGTGCATGGTGGACCCTGCAGAGCTCCAAGTGTGAGGTTTGGGAGAGCCCACCCTGACAGACAGACCCAGACAGACAGACGGACGGATGGGCCTCTGGCCTCAGTGTGATTAATGCCTCTCAGACACCCATGGAGACCACGGCCAACACAGAGGTTTAGTATCGCAGCTTCCTCACGGTCCTCCAACTGAGAGTCTGACAGGAGTTGTCTCCAAGAGGATATCTGATGGGGGTGTCTAAAGGAAGAGGGCACCAAAGAGGAACATAAAACTCAAACCTCACACCACAACACCTGTCCTCACGAGCTAAGCCAGCATAGGCCACTGCTTCTAGAAGCTTCTCTGCAGGGGAGATCCCCTGATACTTGAGTCTACTCTTGGGTCACTTCCCATTTCTCAGTGCAGACACCTGAGGTGTGTGACAGCCATCAAGGCATAAAGTTAGCTCCACGTTCCTCACAGAGTGACGAGTTTAGGGCACACTAATTGAACGCCAGGAGGAAGCTGGGTGCTGGGCTGCCCAACGCCCGTGGGCAGAGGGCCCCATGATGTGCCAACAGGAGCAGCACCCAGGCCCAGGGAACAGGCAGCTCCGTCTCTGTCACGGGGAGAAGTGAGTCGGACCTGTCCCCTAGGCCGGGTGGCCCTGTGAAAGGAATGGCAGCTCACTCAGAGCCTGGCCGAGTGCGGGCCCGAGGCACCGGCTTCCCTTCATTTGAGCGGTTGTTGGGCTAATAGCTAGACACCGCAGGACATGGTCTCAAGCGGGTTTTAGCCTGTGTGGTCTTTTCTCCTAGATAATAAGAAAAAGTAAGTCAAATCTCTTTCTGAAAATGACTCTATTTGTGTTTGAAACGTGTTTTGCTGAGTCAAACCTTTCATTAACGCGGGAAACATTTCAATGTTTTGCTCTAAGCCTGCTTGTTAGCTCCAAATCCACTTCTTAAATCAGGAAAACTGAAAATTACAAGTGTAAAATCAGCGCCAACAAAGAAGAAAAAAAAAATCCCTGAAAACAGCACAGGTGCTATTATACATGCCCCACATGTTAGACAGTGAAATGAGAAAGGGTTGAAAGAACCACTTTAAAAAACGGGGGCAAGAAAGAATAATTTTAGGAGACTCTGGAAACATTCTGTGAAACCTGGATGAATTTGTGTTGTGATGTGTGATGTCATAAAACATTCTAAGAAAAAAGAACATTCAACAAGAACATAATGATTCAAAAACGACTCTTAGTGCTACGCGCCCTGACAAAGATTCAGGAGCAGAAACCCTTGACTTTTTGCACAGGAAAACTTGGCCAGGTGAAGACGAAGCACATAAACGTACATTTTGGGGCTTGGCTCTTGAACAGTGGTGGAAGGAAACTTACCTTTGCAGTTGCCTCGATAAGCAATTTCTAGCTGGGGGTCTTTGCACTTGGCGCGTTGAAACTCGCAGCGAGATAGGAAGGTCCTCCCGTCCGAGGCGCACAGCGGCTTCTGGGCGGAGCCCCCACAGTCCAAGCTGCAGTCTTTGTCCTTGTCTTGGTCAACTCTCAAAAACTTGGAGGAGAAAAGAAAAAAGAAGCCAGACGTCTCAAGGAGTGTTCTGGGGAAAGCAGGAGGCTGTCTAGGCCACTTGGTGTTGAGGGAGTGTCCCAGAAACACTGTGGGAAGCCCGGAAGCCTCTGACCTCCAGGGTCTCAGACATCCAGGTAACTGGTCATTCCCTGCTCTGCTCAACATCTGGTAGCTGAACCTCTGAATGCTCCACCACTGGCCTGGGACACCATCCAGCTCTGCCCTGGGACACACGTGTTCTGTTTACCTCTAACTGTCTGAATAGCGATGCTTTTCTTTGAGTCAGTGAATTCAGTGCCTGGTTGACCCCTCCATTCACTACGTTTTGCCATCAGCTTGGAAGTCACGTGTGTCTGGAGCCCCCTGTCTTTCTGGAATGGGGGGGGGGGCAGGCTCTCCCTGCTGGAAAGCACCACACAATCTCATCCACACCCCAGGTACCACTTCATGTGGAAGGTCAGTTTCTGAGTAAGTACCCTGGCTCCATGGGTCCTAGGGGCCCTCTGGAGGACCCAGGGCTGCAGGGTCGCTACAGGCACAGAGCCGCTGCCCAGGGGCCCCTCCCAGGTCCCTGTCCTTGCCTTGGCTCCTCTGATGACCTGGACACAGAGCTTCAGAGCTCGGGGTCTCCCAGCAGGGCTCAGGTCTGGCCGCCAGCCTCCCACACCCGCCCCCACACAGTGGATGGTGTCCCCTGCCCCCCTCAGCTTCCCAACCCCCCACACACCCCCACCCCAGCCCTGCCTAGTCCTCCTCACCCCAGACACAGCGACAAGCATGAAGGCGACTCCAGCGCTGCTTTGGGTTAGAGGACGTGGTCACTGGAGCATCGCCTGCCCCGCCCAGGCCTTTGCTCTGATTAACGGAGCACCACTGAGCCACTAAAGGAGAGAAGGCCCCCGCTGAGGTGCAGCACTTCTCAACACCCCATGGTGTGGGCAGAGCCCTGGGCGCTGGGGCCGTTTGAACGGTTGATCCAGCAGGTTTGCCCCGTAATACTTGGCTCTGCTCACAGCGACCCTCCCCTGCTCAAGTCGGAGCCGGAGGAAAGTGGGGACGCAGTTCAGCAGAAGCTCAGGGACCGCATCGGCCTGCTGTCTCGTCAGGAAGAAACAGAGAGAAAAGTCTCAAACTCAGGGCGCCTCATCCCTTGAGAAGATAGATACCCAAACTCGCCCCTTTCATCTCCGAGTGTCCTGCTTGGTGACACGTGAAGACCAACCGATGCCGAAGCTGAGGTGAAATCAGGGGGAAGGAAGGGCCCCAGGTTTGCAGGTCAGCTGCCCGGGGAACCACATCCCTCCTGGGGTCCAGGTGGGGCCCGGGAAGAAAGGCAGCCAGGGCACTGTGGCTGGGAGCCGGCGGGCGACCACTTCTCTACCTGAACCTCTGGGAGCTGATGAGGGGCCGTTTGCAGGGTTCTGGACGAAGGCTCCAGCCACCAGGCCGTGCTCAGCATCTGGAGCATCACGGCTTTGTCCAGTCGGGCTCCGGGGATGAGGGGGGCAGACTTACGCTGCTCTAATGTTTCCTGTGAATAAGGTCACTTGCTGAAATGATCTGTGCTTATTTTAACCAAGAGGCAAGTGAAAAGAGATCATTGCCTTTCCAAGATTTTGCACACACAAAAAATTATTTTTCTTAAATAGAGCAAATACAGAAGATTTCTGTGTGGATCACAACAAACTGTGGAAAATTCTGAAAGAGGTGGGAATAGCAGACCACCTTACCTGCCTCCTGAGAAACCTTTATGCTGGTCAAGAAGCAACAGTTAGAACCAGACATGGAACAATAGACTGGTTCTAAATTGGGAAAGGAGTACATCAAGGCTGTATATTATCACCCTGCTTATTTAATTTATAGGCAGAGTACCTCATGTGAAAAGCTAGGCTGAATGAATCACAAGCTAGAATCAAGATTGCCAGGAGAAATATCAATAACCTCAGATATGCAGATGACACCACCCTTATGGCAGAAAGTGAAGAACTAAAGAGCCTCTTGATGAAAGTGAAAGAGGAGAATCAAAAAGCTGGTTTGAAACTCAACATTCAAAAAATGAAGATAGTGGCATCCAGTCCCCTCATTTCATGGCAAATAGGTGGGGAAACAATGGATACAGTGACAGACTTTATTTTCTTTGGGCTCCAAAATCACTGTGGACAGTGACTGCAGCCATGAAATTAAAAGACACTTGCTCCTTGGAAGGAAGCTATGACAAACGTAGATAGCGTTTTAAAAAGCAGAGACATCACTTTAATGACAAAGGTCTATCTAGTTAAAGGTATGGTTTTTCCAGTAGTCATGTATGGATGTGAGAGATGGACCATAAAGAAGGCTCAGTACTAAAGAATTGATGCTTTCAAACTATGATGTTGGAGAAGACTCTTAAGAGTCCTTTGGACTGCAAGGAGATCCAACCAGTCCATCCTAAAGGAAATCAGTCCTGAATATTCATTGGAAGGACTGATGCTGAAGCTGAAACTCCAATACTTGGCCACCTGATGTGAAGAACTGACTTATTGGATAAGACCCTGATGCTGGGAAAGATTGAAGGCAGGAGAAGAAGGGATGACAGAGGATGAGATGGTTGGATGGCATCACCGACCCAATGGACATGAACTTGGGCAAACTCTGAGAGATGGTGAGGGACAGGAGGGCCTGGCGTGCTGCAGTCCATGGGGTCAAAGAGAGTAGGACACGGCTGAACAGAAAAAAAGCACAGAAGCACGCTGAATGAATTCTGTCACTGCGGAATTTCAACCTCTTTTTCTTTGCACTCTCCCTGTTCAGTCCTGGAGACAGGACCTCCACATGAGGGATCCCGTTGCATGAAATGCTGCTTGTCTTTCAAAGCTGCCTCATTCCGCTCCTCACAAGCATCTAGTTTTCACAGACTTGCTCCTATGACTCACAGCTGGCTCGGACCAGAGCAGTTTCATGCAAGAGCAAGAGAGACTGGGAGAGGGGCCACAGAGGAGCAAAGCTGATGGTGAAACATCCCGGGACCCTCCCAGGCCAGGCCCACATGGGCGCCCGCCCAGAAGGAGCGCCCTTCAATTTCAGATGAAAACAGGGAATAACCTAAATCCTGCTAATTTTTACGTATAAGAGGTGCTCTATTTGTATTTCCTGAAACCATAAGACGAGGAAATGCAGATGGCTTAGGGAAGACACCGTAATTACCATTCTCTCTCAATGGAGGGCAACAGCCTCTCTCCTCATTTTTTAAAAAGTCGAGCATTCAGGCCTTTGGGATTTGACTGTAATTCTTGGTAATTTAATGGTGTGTAACAAACAATGGACCTGTTCTTTCTCAGAAATGAGAGAACTCATACTTTCTCCACATTTCTCCCCCTTCCCCCTTTTACCAGCAATTAAATTCCAGGAGAGTCAGTGCACAGAGGAATGTGATCTTTTCAAGGAGCTGGATTCTTTACTAAACAAAGCCCAGGGAGGAAAATAAAATATTCCCCTTCTAAAGAATTTAGTGTTCACTAACGGACGTGGTTGAGGGTCTTCACACTAGTTCCAATAAAAGGCACTTTGTCCAGTTTAGAGGGACTCTGTTACACCTTCAGCACCGCTCTGGCAGCAACGACTCAGGGTCCCGGGCCCGTCTCTCTTCCGTTCAGGACGCAGTGCAGTCGGCGCGTGTTGGGGGGGCCACTAAGGGGCTGCACGTGCATATCTGCCTGCAGGTCAAGGGGCTGCGGCATTATAAAAAGTAGGTCAAGTGTACACGGATTAAAGCCGTGGTCCATATTCTGCTTAATAAATGAATGGGTTTAAACCAGAGGAAAAGTGGGAACAAAGTGAAACCATTTAAGAAACGGATTAAACTCTTAATACGGACAAATTTTTTCCCATGCAATATTGATATATTGATGGAAGATGCCATTTGTACGAGATAACACATGGCATGGGTTAAATTAAGAAAAACATCTCTGAATTACATAATCATGCAGCTGGAAGATTCCCCAAAGCAAGAACTTTCTAAATAATGAGCCACCGGAAAGCGAACATAGCTTCCAAGTAAGCATGCTTGCTCGATGCCAGGATGAGGCCCACACAGCAGGGAGGGGAGACAGGGCAGAACCCATGGGGCGTCTGGGGTGCAGGTGGATCGGGGGGCTCGAGGGAGGAAGTGAGCTTAAACCACCAAGGAAGGAGGCGGGGAGGACTACAAACACACAGCCTGCGTTAAAGAGCAGCTTCACTTTAGAGCCTGAGCTGTCTCAGATCTCAGGAGGGTGCTCCCTACTTTCCAGCGGAATAGAGAACCGAACCCGTGACCCGAAGCTGGACAAGCGTTTTCCAGCCCTGAGCCTACAGCTGAGACGCTCCAGGGAAGCACGGCTGCTGTGGGGTGTTCTCTGCCCAGAGACGGCCACCCCTCACTCATCCATTCTCTCCCTCACTCACTCATTCACTTATTCCTCATCCACTTGCTGGAACTAACATGCACCAATCCATGCATGTTTAAAAAACACTCTACTTCAGTATTTTAATAGTCCTTGCCTCTATTTCCCACAGGGATCAAGCCTCGTATTTCTAAGGTAGGAAGGAGTCAGGTCCATCTTGAATTGAAGATGATTGTGATTGCTCAGTGATTGTTAGGGGACTGCCCTCTGTCAGGCGTTTTCCTGGACTCTGCGAGGGTTCAGAGGAGGGCCTGTCCTCGCGGAGATTAAGGTCCAGAGGGCAGCAAACACCGCACACAAGGATTCACCACCCGGCTCGGCCAGGGAACACCCGTCCTGTCGTGCGGGACGATGCAGGACCGGCAGGCCTCGCGAGGAGAGTGTGAGCGCCTGAGAGCCGTGGGATGGGCTGCTGACTCCTGGGTGGGGACCTGAAGACTCTCACCCAAGAGAGCCTCTGAGACGACGGGAAAGGAAGACAGAGGTGTGGAGTCCAAGCGCACAGACCCAGGGGAGCAAACCAAGAGCATGATGTCAGGGGGGTCTGACGGGGGCCGTGCTGAGACTGGCCTACAGACCAAGGGCTGGAAGGGACTAGGGCCCCCTTTCCTGCGACCACAACATTCCCAAGTCTGCGTTCTGCTCGCTGAACACAGATGACGCCAGCGGACAGTCTGGCAAAATGACCCCCACGCTGTGACAGCCCTCCAGGCCTTGGCCATTAACTGGCAATTAGCATGGATGCTGTGAACCCACGAAAAGTGGATTCTGTGACAGCCGGACGCTACGCAGGACCTTCCACACACGGTTGGAACCACCAGCATAGCAGCGGGGGGTCGTGCGCTTATCTGCGAAGTGGGAGTAATAGCACTTTCTCTGCCGACCTTTGCAGTAGCCGCGTGAGTAACTAAAATAACGAGACTCGCACTGTGCCTGAGGACGAAGTGAACTGCAGGGTGAGGAGGGCGTCTGTGTCTCCACGTGTGCACGGCCCTGCCGGGAGCCGCCCGGCCACGGCTGATGGATCACCAGGAGGCACTGGGCGGCACGGAGCCAGTGGGATGGGCTTTTACTAGATCCCCCCTTTTCTGATTTGAAAAACAAGCCGGCAACGTAGGTGAAAACAATAGACTGTGGGTCTTGCAAAGGGGGATCTGTCTTAATATGCCTAAGACGCTGAGTGAAACAGTGATGGAGACAGCTCAGTATTGATAACAGGTGTCACCAGCATCATTTGGGGTCTCTTGATGGCTTTTCATTGTATTCACAGGGCATCTGCAAGAATTTAAAAACCAAGGGCAAACGATCGTAATGAATTTTTTTTTTTTTAGTTTTTATGACTAGATTTATGTTGTAAACCCAACAGAGAGAGAGAAAGTGGTCAACACTCTGCTGATAAATCCCGGTGTGTCTGGGGGCCGGTCAGCACTGCAGCGCAGAGTGGGCAAAGGAAGCTGCCTGGAGACAGGCAGCTGGCTGTGTGATTGGGACAGTCGTCCTCTTAGCCAAGCAATCCTTGGCTTCTTCATTTGTGAAATGAAGATGATGGTAACACTAAGGCTTATTTCATCATTGTTATTGTGAAAATAAGATGGAGGACGTGGATGAGGACGTGCTTGGAAAAGACACAAAGATGCGACCTTCAGGAAGCCCTCCCAGGCAGACACTCAACCTCAGGGCATCTTTGCTCTGGGCCACGTTCCCATCATCAAAGCTTCAAGTATGAGCACTAAGAGACCCTCCCGTTTACGGTTGTTTTCAAAAAGAAAATTAGGAGCATGAAGTCGAGAGGGAGGTAACTCAGGTGTCGAGAGGAGGGGGCAAGCTTTGCAGGAAGATGCAGGCAGTGAGGGCGGGTGGGCTCCACACTCAGGGTCCATGGGGAGGGGTGCACGTGCGCGGAGATGGGACCCAGGAGACGAGCTGGTGCAGGGGCTGCAGGAGCCCTGCCCGAAGACAAACACAGGGGCGCCGCCCGCCGCGCGTGGACACTAACACAGCCCCATGCAGACTGAGAACTCCCAGAGCGGCGGTCCCTGAAGCCTGGCTGAGAAACAGGAGTTCCCGACGATCTGGGATGAGCAGGAACGGCAGGGGCTGACCCACCAAGGAGGAAACGGGAGGTGGGCGGGCCGGTGCTACTGTTTGCTTTATTTCCAGCGCTGCGTTCCTGTCTTGTTTGAGAGGATATAAGACTTTTCTAAGTTTTTATAGAGTTCTTGTGGGCTTCTGGTCCCCGGACCCAGGCCCTCTCTGATCCCCTGAGCTCAGGCACCCTCCACACGGTGAGCGTTGGTTCCTGACCCCACAGCTAGGGACAGGCGGAAGTTCCGCTCCATGCCCTGCTCTGCAAATCTCTTCTCTTTTCTCAAAACCTTTTTTATCTACTTTCCTTCCCTGCCTCCACATTAATATTTATTTCAATAATGAAAACAGATATTTTTGTTTCTTGTTAATACTTCTTGGAGATAAGAAACTCTTGGGTTTTGATTGTTCCAGATTTGTGTTTATTTGAGAGTCAGTAGGAACTCTGTTACTCTCAGAAAGAAAGAAAGTGAAGTCACTCAGTCGTGTCCGACTCTTTGCAACCCCATGAACTGTAGCCCACCAGGCTCCTCCGTCCATGGGATTCTCCAGGCAAGAATACTGGAGTGGGTTGCCATGTCTTTCTCCAGAAGATCTTCCCTACCTAGGGACTGAACCCAGGTCTCCTGCATTGTAGGCAGACGCTTTACCGTCTGAGCCACCAGGGAAGTCCTGGTGTTACTCTCAAACATCTACCCATATTTTATTAAGAAGAGTTTGAGAGTCTCAAAATAAAACACAGGTAGATGGTGTTACGTGAGCGCAAGGATGATCTCTGATTCTCACTTGAAAGCTCCTAACTCGACATTCAACCCCACTCTGGAGGCTCAGAGATGATTTGTTTGCACAAAGGCCTTATAACCTCCGCTCGTACAAGCCAGGCCTGTGTCCCCGGGATGTCACCACATGCAGTGATGTGAAGATGTCTACAGGGGTCTCGGTGGACCCCAGGCCAGCACTCTCTTCATGAGTTCAGTGACAGTGAAGTGCCAGTTCTCAACAGCATCCCAGTAAGAATTGCGCGTAGACCAAAGGGACGCTTCACAGCTCCATGTTCTCCTCTGGCTGCGGCTCTGCGAGACAGAACAAACTTGGGAAGTGGGAGAACGTTACAGTGGACGCTCGGCCAGCTGCTTACGAGCACCTGGGGCCTCTCGGGTAGCGATGAATGTGTTCACCCACGAGGCCCGAGCCCAGCACCACGTCTGGCCTACAGCTGGTGCTCAATAAACGCTCACTGTCTGGGAAGCTGTGGTAACACGACCAAGCGGGACTCACTGAGGCGTGACCAGGGCCCGGGGCAGCGTCAGAATGTGTCTGAGCAACCAGACATGGGGAGGGATACAGGGCTCAGACATTTAAGTGTTAGGAAGACGTCTGATCCCAGGCGTGCATGCCTTGAGTGTGTTGCGGCTGACACACCTGCTCTACTACCTGAAACGTCCATCTCTCATCACCAGCCTGGTGTGGGACGCCTCCTTCCCGTGTGCCCAAGGTGCCTCCAGATCAAAGCACACGAAAGGTCATTCATACACCCTGCCTGTGTCTAAGAGCAAAAGGATAAATTAGCCTAGAAAACAAGTATTACGCTCACGTCTGACTCCATTTTCCAAACCCTCTGCCCTGCACACTGGGGTCAGTTCTGTGTCCACCAATTCACTGTCCGCTGGGCCACTGGTCAACCCTGAGGAATCCCCGGTGTCCACCTCAGGGACCATCTGGGTACATCCGTGCACGCGGACAGGGCGTGGGGACAAAGTCCCAGGGGCGGGGACCGCGCCCTGCGCACCAGCCCTCTGAGAGGGGCCGGCAGACGGCCTGGCCAGCACGAGGCTAGAGGACAGGCGGAGATGGAGAAGGTGGCCCCAGAGGTGCCGTGCCCTGCCCTCTGTCATAAGGGGGAGCTCATAAATGCCCCGACAGCCTCGCCCGCTCTGGGCCACCAAGTGGACGGCAGACGGCACCTCCATCCACCCTCCGTCGCCCAGGAGACCAGCACACTCGCTGATGAAGTGACATTTCCAGAGGCCTTCAGCCAAGGCTTCTTTTTTAAGGTTCCTACTCATTTTAAAGCATTTAGAGCAAATTACGCTAAAGTACATGGTAAGGCTATTAAAGAGACCTGCGCAGCAGGGGAAACGGATCCCAAAGCAGAGGCACCAGAGAGCTTGCTCCCGAGCCAAACCTCAGGAGGCCGCGCGCCACACGGCATGACGGTCCCCACGGAGGGCGGGGCGGGCGGAGCAGGCAGGAGCGGAGGGCAGCCCGCCGCGGGCAGCAGGTGAGAGGCCAGTCTGCCCGAGAAGCGGCGGGAAGACCGCTCCCCGGGCGGGGAAGCAGGCTCACCCCAGGTCTCGGGTGCGCTCACACGGCCCCGATGTCTTCAAGTGAGAATGAGCACGTCACGCACAGTCAGGGGCCTGGGACTCCTGGGGGAGACCAGCCAGAACCTGGGTTCAAGTCAGCATCCAAGACCGGCGAAACCTTTGCAGCACCCGAAACATCGTCTGCGCCCTCATCACACCCTGACCCCGTCCCTCCTCCTGTGAGCCCGGTCTGGCCCTTCCTGGGGCAACGCAAGTGCCTGGGAGATGAATTGAAAGCAAGGGTGTTTTGCTGCAGGCTGGGGTCATGAGAAGCCAGCGCTCACAGGTCTGGGTCCTGCCGGATCCACATGGGTCCAAGCACAAAGCAGCTTCCTCACAAGGACTGGCTGCTTGAAGGGAAGGGAATGACCCCTGAGAGCCTGCATGTCCAGACCCGAGCTCCCCGCCACCACTGGGGCACATGCTCCACGCTGGGCCAGGCAGGGAGGCTTCCCAGGGGAAGGAGTAGCCGAGAAGAAACCCTCCCCCCTTCCAGGTTCACCTCCGCACACCTACACAACTGCCACCACAGGAGAAAGAAACCTGCAGAAGGAAGTCTGAAGCCCTTTCTCTGTGGAAATGAGCCAAGCGCCTTTGTCCACATGACCTGGGGCCAGGGCAGAGGCTGGCCCCCTGGATAGGATGCTGTCAGGGCCTGGAGGCTGGGCAGGCGGAGTTCAGGGGTCACCGATGAAGAGACCGAGGGTCCCCGAGGACACAAGCTCGGGTGCATCACTGACCAAAGAAGAGACTGAGGCTCCCAGGAGAGGTCACCGGCTCATCCAAGACGCAGCTAGAACCAAACTCAAGACTTTGGGCCTGGGGTCTGCTCTTCACTACAATCCTAACGGCTGGAAACCCGCCTGGGGGCCATGACTGTGCCTTCCCGCCCCAGGGCACCCACCCAAAGGCTTCACTCTTCACGCACACGCAGAGCCTGGTCTTGACAAGCAGCCTTGGAAAGATGCACAGAAGAGGGGCTGGGGGCACAGGAGCCGCCCTCTCGTGCCCTCTCTTCTCTTTCCGAGGTCTCCCCTTCCTCCCGGCCTGCGGGTAACTCAGGGATGCCTCACGTCAGCATCCACACAAACGGAAAGTGGCCTACGCCCCCATCACCTTGGTTTACACGTTAAGCAGATTCTTCACATTTTTAAGAGCCCGTGTTTACGGTAGGAGATAGCCGCGGCCTGGAGCCTTGGAGCAGAATTCTCCGAGATGGACCCTCTTCATCTCCAGGCGCTGGCACCTCGCTGCTCAGCGCCACCATCATCCCTGAGCTGGAGCACTATCTCGGCGACGGGCGGGAATGGGCCGCTGGCGCTCCTGCGGTCCATCACCGACGCCCGTGCTGGGCTGCCTCACCTCCTCCCAGGGGCCAAGGCGGAGAGACAGCTCCACGCCCTGATCACCCAGACACAGGGGGCTTCACCCCAGGACTTGGGAGGGGGGGTCAGGTAGCTCATGAAACCACCAGCCACACACAGCTACTTGCACTGAGTTCAAGTGAAATGAAACAGAAAATGCAGCTGCTTGGCTGCATCGAGCTCTCAGCCCCCGGGGCTTGGAGCCGGGCCCTGGGCAGCGAGAGGACACGCTTCTGTCATCACCGGCGGCTCTTAGACGCTGCTCTGGAAGCAACGATGAAGGGTAATTAATCTCCTGAACCAGCTCCCTAAACCCCAATTTCTAAATGACCTGTTGCAAAAAGAGACGTCAATATCCATCCCAGGCTACATTACTAATGAAACAAACATGAAACGCTGAGAAGTGAATCACCTTTTGAAAAGGTTATCCTGAAATTCACACCTGTAATTACAGAGGAAGGAGAAACACTTTAATGACAGGAGGAAGAGAAAGTTGGAGTGAAGAGAGGTCCTGCTGAGGGAGAGGAGAGGTCCTGAGATGGAGGTAAAGAGCAGGGGGTCAACGTCAGGGCGAGGGGACAGGCTGGCCCGCGGTGGGCGTGGGCAGTGGCCTGAGCTTCCCTATCTTTAGGGGCACACGTTATTGCTCAACAAACCCAAACCAGGGAAGGGGTGACGGCGGGGAGAGGGGAGGGTGGAAGGGGAGGGGGAGCGAAAGGGGCCCCATCGTCTGGCAGGCGGGTCTGCTGCGAGCATGAGCAGGGACGCAGGGGGAGGCAGGGGCCAGAGAAAGAGACCACGCTCTGTCCCAGGAGGTCTTGCGGCCTCTTCCGAACGGGTGTCCCCAGCAGACACCTTACCCCGTGGCAGATGCCTGCTCTGCTTCCCACGAGGTGCTCAGAGCATCACACACTTCACAGAGGCTTAAACGTTACAAGGAGACAGGATGACAAACTGGGGGATTTCAGAGGAGAACTCAGGAGCGCTAGGAGGGACCCTGGCCATGCTGAGCGCCCTGCAGGATGAGGCCGCCAGCGGGTGCCCGGCAGAGCGAAGGATGCACGAGAAGTGTGCTGTCCTGGCTGCCTCCCCTGAGGCCACTACAGCCGAGGCTGCACCCACGGCCTCCCATCAGGGGAGGGACCACAGGATGGGGGGCCCAGGTAACAGGGGTGGCGGCAGCGCTGCTTTCCCTTCGTGGCAGCGTCCTGACTCAGGCTGTTTCGTAAGAACAGAAGCCCCTGCCTAAGGGGGTCTGCAGCACACACACACACAGGACCCGCCCATTCACACACAAGCCCCACCCATCCACACAGGCCCCACCCATCTACACACAGGCCCCACCCATCCACACAGGCCCCACCCATCTACACACAAGCCCCACCCATCCACACAGGCTCCGCCCGTCCACATGTAGGTCCCGCCCATCCACACACAGGCCCTGCCCATCTACACACAGGCCCTGCCCATCCACACAGACTCCGCCCATCCATGCAAGCCCCTCCCATCTACACACAAAGCCCGCCCGTCCACACAGGCCCCGCCCATCCACACACAGGCCCGGCTCATCAGCAGTGGGTTTTGGGATCCTGGCACCGGCACCCCCATTCTGACTGAGCCGACCCCTCTCCTCCAGGCCTGCAGGCTCAGACGCTCAGGGAAGGCAGAGATCTAGGCCCTGGTCTCCCCAGTCCCCGCCTCTCAGGCTGGCCCTGTTCTGGGGTGGCTGCCCCAGCTTTGTCACCACTGTCCTGGGGGAGTTATCACAGAACACCAGCGTCAGGAAAGTGCACCTGTCCGTGTGTGTCTGCCCCATGTCCTAGAGGGCCCTGTCCCCGAAAGCAGGCTCAACTCGGAGCCCAACAAGTCGGGAAGTTGAGTCGCTCAGTCGTGTCCGACTCTTTGTGACCCCATGGACTGTAGCCCACCAGGCTATTCCGTCCATGGGATTCTCCATACTGGAGTGGGTTGCCATTTCCTTCTCCAGGGGATCTTCCCGACCTAGGGATCGAACCCAGGTTTCCCACATTGCAGGCAGACGCTTTAACCTCTGAACCACCAGGGAGCAAGTCGGAGGCACTACTAACTACCAACGACCTTGCGAGGTTTTCCTGTCTTCTTGACAGTGGAGATGTGCCGAGGAGACGTCGTCCGAGTGTTCACTGACCTGGAAGGACTCAGATGCCTTCTCTGACCTGGTAGAGCACTCCAGGGAATGTCCAGAGAGATGCTGTCTAGGTGTTCAATTCAGGGGGGAAAATGTAGAGGAAGAAGAGACCTACCCCCTGTGTTTAGGTATTTGCCAAGTAAATTAGCACTTGTATACCTAAAATCTAATTAGGACAGCCACAGGACCAGTGCCTGCTCCCCAGTGTCCAGCTGTCTTGATCCAGACCCTGAGTTTGACCGTTTCATAAAGAATGCATTCACTCAGAATGCTCAAGAGGAAAAACTACTCTTCTCAACATCTGGTAGAACTATTGAGCAAACCTGCCAAGATTTCGACCAGTATGTCTGGAATAATGCCAAACCAAGAAAACAATGAGGTTTATAATGGAAACAAAGACAAAACTTTAATTTAGGATTGTTCCAAAGGCATGAGATGATTCTATACTCCTAATATTCTGAAGTTACTGTGTCCATGGCTGTTGACATGCGAAATTCCAGAAAGTGGCTACTGCGCAAAATCAAATTCCTCCAGGAGTTGGCGTCAGAAAACACCACAGGGCAAAAACCAGTGAAAACGGCAACAGCACAAAGACGGTTCAAAACCAGAAGATGTGTTGCATGTAAGAGCCAGCTGAAATTGATTTTCTTAGGTGACATTTAGCTAGAAAAAGGAAACTAGGATTTATATATTTTTTGAAAAAAAGAAATTATGTCCACATTGTCAACTTGCTCATCTAAAGCTAATTTTAACTAGCCAGGATTTAATATACTTAGAATTTTTACATTAATTTACCAAACTACCATCATTTTACATTATAGTACTATTACAGGACCACATCTTACCACAGTGGGGTCCATGCTGGGGACCCCTTGGCCTTTGTATACAGAATGTCACTCTCACTTTCTGAATAGTTTCCTTTGGTTCTGGAAAACTATCACTGACTTTAAAGTTTGCGTGTGTGTGTGTGTATGTGTGTGTGCAATCGTACCCAGCTCTTTGTGCACTGTTTCTGAAATATTTCCCTTCATCACTGTGCAAGGCTATATGACATCTTACACAAGGTAAGATTATAAATTGGTGGGAGTTGGATTTTTTAACACATCTGTACCAATAAAGATGAAAGTTCAAGCCAGTTGTCTTTCAAACAGGTCACTTCTGAGCACATATGAACATCCCACCAGTTTAGTCCTCTTTTAAATTTGTGAATTCTTCCTTGAATCTCCCTCCACACCAAGTTAGAAAGGACTCAGGAAGATTTCATGCCAAAATACAGACAATTTTCTCCTAAATAATCTCACTGGATCCTGACAAGCCCTCGACAGGCTAATGAAGAAACCTCCCTCCCTGAGCAGGTGGCAACAGTGCTCCGGAGAAAGCCTTTCAGATGCTGCTTCATGGAGGACGTGGGCGCGGAGCAGGGGCAGAGCCCACGGGGGCCTCTTGCACGCCGCACGTGTTGTCCTCTAGAAGCGCAGCCCCTCACACTGTCGTTGGCCCCACGGCCACAGTCACCTGGAAACCAGGAGAGAAGCTCGTGCAGGTGAGCCAGCGCTGCTGTGTGGTGACATCATCCCTCACTGCGGTTGTAACCGTGAAACGGGTAAACTGACGCCCAGGCTTGCATTTCGACCATGCGGTTTCATCCCCAGCAGTGATGTGCCACAGACCTGGGCATCACAAGAGGGAAACTGCCAGGTTTGGATTAATCATATTTGATCAGCCTGTCACTGGAGAACCTGACCATTAGGGCCACTGCTGGTGGTGGGGATGTGGGGTCTCCCTTGACGTCTCTGATAGTTCCTGTTAGATATTTCTCTAAAATAAAAGGTGAACTAACGGGGAAAATGGAAGTCTTGTGAATTAAAAATAAACATCACATGTGTGTGTGTGTTTATGTGTGTTTACATCTTTAAGAAGATTGATTCCAAGCCAAGAGTGTTCTCACGCAAAATGTCAAATTGGAGCTTTCCTTTTAAATACAATTGAGTTTTTCAGTTTAGACAGGGAAGGTTCCTTATCGTTGCCTGCACAAGAAATGTTCTCCTTAAATACAACTTTTCATGCACAAGGGAAAAAATGGGTAACATTATTTTGTCTAAATAAATTCACTGGTAGTTTCAGAAGCAAATTCAATATTAGAATCAATTAAAATATAAATAAATTGATTAATTAAAAGAGATTTAGTAAATTAGAAAACTGGCTTCTAAAGTGAGGAAAGTAGGTTCATCAAAGAAAGAACGGAGGGAGAATATGTGAGTGGCCCTAAAATAGTGAAAACTTGTCTCAATTTCCTAACAAAATAAAATCACAATTAAGAAAACTCAAACAGCATTTCTGCATCTGTGTCCATAAGATAAGATTAAAACACTCCTGCAGGTCATATGTGTAGATACTTTTACACAAGTGTGGGATTATTGTTTTGGTTTAAGTTTTCATTAAGCATTTTATTGTTATTAGTAATAATAATTTTAATCTTCAGATATTCACCTGGAGTCATGCCTGACCCTAATGGATGTATTTTAGGATTAACTGACCTCGGTTTGAAAGAAGGGCACTGTCATCACAAGACTCTAAACCAAAGGAGCCTCCACCTTCCAGAACCTTCCCCACCTCACAGAACCTTTTCATTCCTGGTCTCAGAAACATCTTTTCCTAGTTACTGCCCTTTATTCTCATCTCACTCTTCAAACCTTTTGGAAACTAGCTTTTGCACTTCATCTAAGTATCTATAACTTCACACACACAAATTCACTTATGATTTTAATAAAATAAAATTTTCTGTTCAGCATTGTCTGTCTCAGGCCTCTGGAATTCAGATTCATCCAACTTCAACTGGACTCGGATCAAAACCCCTGCATTACTCAGATACATGATAGGAGAAATATTTGCAATGAATTGGACTGACCCACTGTAAATTATATGAGATGATCCAGAAATATTTCCTGTTGTCAGGGGTGAACTGCCAAGAATGACACAGGGTCAGACTTTATATGGGAAGGCACGCTCCCTGCTCTAAGTGGTCCGTGAACACGCTCGCGCGGAGGCGGCAGGCCCCCCGCCACATGGCTCCAGTCCCAGATGAGGCTGTGGCCGCGACGCGTGAGACTGAGGTGCGTGGATGTGGGGTGGGAGGCGCTGCCTCTCCCGCAGGGCAGGACCAGCCCTGCGCAACTTGGCACCCAGGTTTACCGACCTGCAGTCTCAAAGCTTTTCTAGGCCGCCGCCTGGTTACCCACCTGACCGTTCTCCCCGGTTCAATGCAGATTTCAGCATTTATAAAACAGGGGCTTGCATCGAGTGATTTCTCGGGCCCCATCAAGTTCACCAGACTGCCCCCCATAAACCACAGGGGCGGTGGGCTTGAGGGGTGGGCATCAGCTCCCCATGGAGCCCATCTCTGGTCCACAGCAGTGACTTCCGTTCATGTTCTATGACCTTCCAAGGCTGCGTCCCTGGTTCCCGCCCCTGCCCCCATATATTTTACTCTGTAACAGAGCCTTCCTGGAAGGACTGAGATGACTTGGCTGAGAACCTGGATCCTGGTCACCTCCCCCTACAAGGACATCCAGGAAAGCTAAGACTGTCGCCTCGGCAAAGCTGGTGGTTTGAAGGCTGAGGGTATTATTGCGGTATTGTTGTGGGTTGAATGGCGTTCCTTCCTCTTGAAAAATACGTTCAATCTGAACTCCTGGCACCTGTGAATGTGACTGTTTTTAGAAACAAGGGCTGTGCGCAGTGATCAATTTAAGACGAGGTTGTACTCAATGAAAATAAGAGTGGGCTTCAGATCCAACCATTGATGTCGCAGGTTGAACTGTGTCCCTGAGTTCACGTGAGGTGCTAACTCCCATCCCCTTAAAGTGCAACCCTATTTGGAAATAATGTCATTAGCTAAGTTCATGGAGTAATGCAGAAGGAAAGGGAGCCTTTAATCCAAAATGACTGGGTGTCCTTATGAGACGGGAAACTTGGATACAGGCGCACACACGGGGTCACCACCTAACGCCAGGGGCACAGGCTGAGGAGCAGCGAGGAGCCAGTGAGCCTCCAGAGCCGGTAGGCCCGGGTCAGGCTCTGCCTCCGGCCACCAAAGAACCAAGCCTGCAGACCCCTTAACCCCGAATTCGCAGCCTCCAGAATGTGAGACAATAAACTCTGTTCTTTAAGCCACTCGGTTTATGGCAATTTGTCATGACAGCCCTGGGACGCTAATACAGATGGGTTGCCGGGCAATAATAAGGGAGTGAAATAATAAAATGATAAACTAACTGTTGATATCATCACATTAAAAATCCCTCAATCAAAATGACTGTAAAATGTTCCTGCTGTGCTTATAAAAGATACATAGAAATTACTTCAAAAAACACTCAAAAGGGAAAAGAGAGCCCCACCTGTGTGCAGATTGTGCACCGCGTGCCTGTACATCCTTTGATCATGTGGCAGTTTTTAAATCACCTCGATACTTGATCCTTTTATATATGATACGGCCAGGTGCGTGGAGAGCTCAACAAAAGCTAAAAGGCACTCTCCAGTAGCACACCTTGCAGACAGGTTTCTGTACTCTGAATATTTTAAAGATAACTTTTGCCCTCAGCCTGATAAGAGGTGATCAGTTTGAATAAATTATAAAGCTAACGATGGATCACTCAGGTCTGCTCTAAGGTCACTCAAGGGGACCCCGCAGAGGTCAGAACCGAGGGGAGGGGAATGGAGCAGGGAGGTGAAGGGCCCCGGAGGGGAGCACAGGTCAGCCAGACCACGGAAGCCCGGCCTCCCTGCCCAGAGACCGCCCTGGAGGAGAAGGTGACTCAGCGGATGGGGCCACCTTCAGGCTCCTCCAGCAGAAGAGGACAAGTCAGAGAGAAATGGCAACAGCTCTGCTACATGCAGCGGTAATCAATGAGTGGGCAAGGAGGAGGTGGGCAGGCGTGCCCAGGAAGGGCCAGGCTGGGCACCGCTGCTCGGGGACAGCCCTGACACCCCCGAGGCTCCTCACAGCCCGACCCAAGGATGAGGGCTCCCACAGGGGGGATATGCCCTCAGGGGCCGGAGGGGTGCAGGCTAAGGGTCTCGGGCTCTGGCCTTCAGCATGCTCTGACCTTGGCCCTTGAGCCAGCTGGGTCTTCCTGTGCAGTGCATAAAGAATAAAGAAGATAAACAGTCCCTCTGCAGCCCTGCAGCTCCCAGGCCTAGCTATCACCACGTCCAGAGAGCACCAGGACCTCACAGCCGGACGCCCTGGACGAGGGCCTGCACGCGGCCACGCCCGCGGGCGGGGGGGACTAATGCCCTTGTTTACGCTTCTCTTCCAGGAAAGGCAGCTCGCTCAAGGCTGAGGTCTCACCCCTGGACCTGACTCTGTGATGAAAAGCTACAAGATGTGGATTTGGATGGCAGAGACTTGGAACCAGGACTATTTTTTCTGTAAAACACTGCAGAACCACAGGAGAATGTGGGTGAACTCAGCAGGGAATTGGATAGGTTTTCACGGACGGGCCTCCAAATGCTGTTACCGATGCGTGGTGAATCATGATGGGTTTGGACGTGCACAGCCAACACGGCTCAGGGGAAGGAGCCACGGGAGACGGATTTGAGAGAAAACAGCCCTTTCAGGCCTAACAACGTGCCAGTCAAACTGCGGACTGTGGCCACACGGGCACTCCATCTTTGGAGAAGGAGCCGAGCAAAGACACAATGCAGGTCTTTCCCTTAAGTTGCCTTTTTCTTCTCTTTTGCTCCATGGCACAGACAGTGGGGCAGTAAGGCTTCCCACCACACAGAAGACGAGCAGAGCCACAGGACGTAAGCTCATAGACGTCATAGACGTCTATCTTACCCCCAAGGGGCTGGAGATCATGGCACTGACGCTTGGTTTCTGCTGTTCGGTGGGTTTCATGACTTTGGGGACACAACCCTTCACTCATCGGTTCTGTTCAGTTGTTAGTGAGTGAGCTGGAAATGGCTGGACCAGAGACAGCAGGGAAATGGTGCCCACAGGAAGAAGTAAGAAGGTTAGATGACCCCATGGACTACACAGTCCATGGATTTCTCCAGGCAGGAATACTGGAGTGGGTAGCCTCTCCCTTCTCCAAGGGGTCTTCCCAACCCAGGGATTGAACCCAGTTCTCCTGCATTGCAGGTGGATTCTTTACCAGCTGAGCCACCAGGGAAGCATGTAAGGTTGGGGGGATAAACGAGGAGGTTGGGACTAGCATGTCCATGTTACTCTCCTCTCCTCACGTCCCTGCGCTTTGAGTCCCCACTGGCCTGAAGCCTCGGCTTGGGGACTGGAGGGGCACCTCTTGGATGTGATCCCCAGCATCCATCAACAGATGGGCATACTTTGCTTCACAGGCTTTATAGGCCAGCAGAGGCATGGCAGGCCTGAGATCCACTCAGCAAAGCCTCACAAATCAATCCCCACGTCCTCAGTGATCTTGGGGGAGAAACTGGGAGAAGCTGGGCTGGTGACACATTGCCCGGAGTCGGGAGAAGATCCAGGAGGGGTGGGCATGATTGTGCCTTCAGAACACGCATCGCTGGAGTGTTGTCTGGGAGCTGGGATGTGTTCTGGCTGTCATCAGGGGTAGACATCCCAAAAGAGGGCAGGTGCTTGTCGATAGGTCTTTAGAACATCACAGGAAAGGACTTCCTGCCTCTGTGTGTGTGTGCCTGTGTGCCTGTGTGTGCATGCGTGCCTGCCTCCCCTCCCACCTCCTTTACACACACACACACACACACAGGCACACACACACACACACACACACACACACTCATGCATCCACCAGCTGCCATCCAGCTGCAAAGAGCCAGGGTTCACAGACAATACGCAAAGCCACTCTCCATCATTCCTTATTCCTTCATCTTTTTCCTTTTGGGTCTTGAGGTGTCACAAACAAAGAGAGTGGGCTCGGTTATAAGCCCAAAGCTTCCAGACATGCTTGTCCATGCAGCAGTAGGAAAAAGAAGTTAGTAAACATCAACTGGTCACACATTCTGGGGAGAGAAACCTATGACTGGACGTGCATCTAAGCACACATCCAGTAATAAGGACTGTGTGACACGCCCAGGGATGCATTTCCAGGCTCCACAGGCTGGAAAGGTGGAGTGCAGTGAGATGGAGGCTGAGGGGAGGAGGGGCGGGTGGCTGTGGTCAGTGATCCCAGACCCAACAACACATGTGCTTGAGGTTTGGCCATTGATCCGAGCGATTCCATTTCATCTTGGAGCTGGAGCGTCCACAGGAAAGAAGGTTCTTCCAGGGTCTGGGCGCATCTGCTCCCCGTCCACAAGAGGCTTTGAAAAGCACAGAACCACAGGAAAATGAAACTGCCGAGCCTCAGCTTTTAAAGGGAACCAGCCTTAATTGCGACTCAGAGTCTAATTTAGTTCAACTTCGGTTAAAGGTTTGGAGTCATCGGTATTATTGCAAACAAAAGTCTATAATGAACACAGATTCTCAGATCAAAAACCAAGGAAAATGAAGTTGCTGATTCTGAACTTTCAGAGGCTGCTGGGCACTTCCAGCAGCCAGTCCCAGCGAGGCCGAATGTTCCACAAACACAGAAAGCCTGGCTAGTTCCATACTGTGTATTAGAGGCCTTTAAAATCCTGAAGCCCAGCAATCCCACATCCAAAGTGCAAGTGAAGAAAAATATCAGAAATGCACACAAATATGAATGCACAGTACTGCTCGCAGCAATATTAACAGCAAAACAAACCTGAAGGAAATAAAATCTCCAACAACAGAGGTTTGGATAAACAAGTCACTCTAAAGACATACAACAGAAAAGTGCTAATCCATTGAAAATCATATAAAGGGTGTAGAAAACATTTTAAACAAAGTTATTTAAGATGAAAATGTAGAGTACAATCCCTAGTTTACATACACACGCATATACGTATGTACCCACATCCAGGGCGCGCGTGCGCACACACACACACACACACACACACACACACACACACAGAGTAGATGAAAGAATGCAAAATGTCAGGACTGCAAAGTTTCACCAGTGTCTAATCTCCAGGCAACAATTTCACAGGAGACTGGGACATTCCTCATCCTCCTTTACTTTCAGATTCTTACAGTGGACCTCAGCTAACTTTTTAAAAAAAATTATGCTTTATAGATTTTAAATTTATACAACACTTAAAACCTACTGAAAATGTATAACCATCACCCAGACAGATATGTATCAACAGTAAAGAAAGAAAAAAGCATGAGTTATTAAAAGCTATACACAAGTGTTAGTCATGTCTGACTCTTTACAACCCTATGGACTGCAGCCTGCCAGGCTCCTCTGTCCATGGAATTCTCCAGGCAAGCATACTGGAGTGGGTTGCCATTCCCTTCTCCAGAGGATCTTCCTGACCCAGGGATCAAACTCACGTCTCCTGCACTGCAGGCAGATTCCTTACTGTCTGAGCCCCAAGAGAAGCCCATGAAAAGAAGCAGCACGAAGTAAATACCCCCAAACGTCTAAGAAAACAGAAAACGTGTGCTCTGTGCCCCTCAGACAAGTCTGGGCATCACTTTGTCATCTAATGAGCGATCACATAAGGGAAACTGTGGGTGGAAAACAAATTTCTATCATGGCTACCACCACCACGTCTGCTTTGATGCCCCCAAATCTGAAACACAGCCAAGACCCTCATGTTCTTCCAGCTGCCCTCTGCACAGTCTAGAAACAAACTAGGACAGAGCTTAGAACAGAATTACCTAAAAGCCTGGACTTGACACCTGTTCCTACATCCACAACATTAAGCAACAATCCCTTCCACAGGGCACTGCTGGGAGGTTTAAGCAAGCCACGTGAAGGCCCCACGTCCACAGTCACTCGGCAGACACCGGTACTCCTGTCCCTAGACGCCCCAAGGCCACCCTGTCCCAAACCTGCCCTTCTTCTCCCTGTCCACCTGGCCAAGGGCAGCAGCCCCTTCAGGAGGACCTCTGAGTCTCTGGAGAGACCCTGACACCTTCAGCCCACCCCTCCCAGCCGGCCTGGGCTCCCTCCTGCCTTTCCCCACCCCTCCGGTCAGTACACGCAGATGTCCTTTTATTGTGCCCTGTGGACACGCTGATCTTTATAAATTGAGGGTTTGGGGCAACCCTGCCTGGGGCATGCCTATCGGTGCCATCCATCCAACGAGCTTCTCTCACTCTGTGTGTCTGCATCACAATTTGGCAATTCTCCCCATTTTTCACATTCTTTTGTTATTATGATACTTGTTCAGTTCGATTCAGTTGCTCAGTCATGTCCAACTCTTTGTGACCCCATGGACTGCAGCACGCCAGGCTTCCCTGTCCATCACCAACACCCAGAGCCTGCCCAAACTCATGTCCATCAAGTCAGTGATGCCATCCAATCATCTCATCCTCTGTCGCCTTCTTCTCCTCCTGCCCTCAGTCTTTCCCAGCATCAGGGTCTTTTCCAATGAGTCAGTTCTTTGCATCAGGTGGCCAAAGTATTGGAGCATCAGTTTCAGCATCAGTCCTTCCAGTGAATATTCAGGACTGATTTCCTTTAGGATTGACTGACTGGATCTCCTTGCAGTCTAAGGGACTCTCAAGAGTCTTCTCCAACACCACAATTTAAAAGCACCAATTCATCAGCACTCAGCTTTCTTTTGATGATACTTGATGGGGTTTTTGAAATCTGTGATCTTTGATGTTGCTACTGAGACCCACTGAAGGCTTAGATGATGGTTCCTATCTTTTTGGCAATAAAGAATTCTAATTACAGTACACACACTGCCTTTTTTGAGGGGATATGATGGCACATCTAATAGACCACAGTGTAGGGTCAACGTCACTTTCGTCTGCTCCAAGAAACAGATCCTGCGTGTGCCTCGCTTTATCACGATGCTGGCTTCACTGCCGTGCCTGGACCCAAACTGCATCATCTCCCGGGTGTGCCTTCACCTCCTCCTGGCCCAGCTGCTGTGTGTGTTTGTGTGTGTGTGTGTGTGTGTTTGCCATTCAAATACAAAGACGCGCTCAGACACAGACACGAACACACACACTCACTGGTGCACTCCCCCTGTTCCAGGACCGCTTTGCCGCCCTGAGCATCAGGTTCCCGACCCCCGTGTGGTCCCTTCCTCACAGCCCCACCCACTTCCAAAGCTCACAAAGTCTGGCCGTCGGACCCCAGGGGCCACTGCACACAGAAGGGGCATCAGTGTTGTGCCCTCCTCAAGAGAAGCACAGGGGCCTGGGCTGTCCTCTCACCTGGCAGAGGAGACAAGGGGGTGGCATTGAGCCCCCAGACTCACTGACGGGACCACGGCCACCTGAAGGGCCGGGATGCAGGACGGGGGCCCGTGGCCACGGGAGCCACATCCCATGGCAACCGAGGGTCCCTGCCTCTGAACGCTGCAGGTGAGCGCAGACCCCAGCCTGTCGGCCACCCTGACACCCCCAGAGGTCCTGCCACCAGAATGTGGCGGCACCCGACTGTGGTCAGGCTGAGGGATCAAGACTGGATCATAACCCCACACCCCAGAAGATGGAGCATCCTGCCACCCTGGGCAATAGCTGCTGGGGAGCTGAAGCTTGTCTGGGTGTGTGAGTCTCTGCCCGCCCAGATGCCCCAGGAACACCCGCCAGCCCGCAACACTTGCAGGACAGAGGAGACCCTCAGGGCAGAACGGAGGCGAGGGGACAGCTTCCCAGAACCACGCATGGGCCAGTCTGGATCCCGAGTGAGAGGGGAGGGCGTCCCTGCCCGCCCTGCAGCCGCAGTGAAGAAGGAAAGGTGGGGAACGGCCTTGTTCTAAGACACGGACCTCCTGCAAGCGGGCCCCACGCAAGCCTTGGGGGGAAGGAGGCCCGCAATCCGCTGCCTCTCGAGGCCTGATGTTTGAAGTCTAATTTGGCAAGAGGCTTATGCGGTTACTAGCAGTTCAAGATGCCCTGAGGCAACATCGCAGGGAGGCAGAATCTTCCATGCAGGTAAACAGCAGGCAGGCCTACCCTCAATAGCCCTCACCCAGAATTCTGCCGTGTGAGTCACGGACCTTTAAAGCTCCTAATGCTTACTTGTAAAGGTGGAGATCACAGTATTGTTATAAAATGAAACAGACTCCGCAGAGTGTGTTATGTGATGGACTCTCAGCATCTCACATTTGGTATTTCTTCTTTTTTGATGTTTTGGTAAAAATTATCCCGGAAGTGCCACAAATGGCCACGGAGGTATTTCAGTAAGCCGCAGGTTCCTGGCATCTGGGCCGGAGATGCATTGGTTAAGGCTGCATTCAAAAATAAAAGGTCAGAGAAACACTTTATCTGGAGCAGAAATATCTTTCAAGATTTGGCATTCCCTGTTCAACATAAAACAAAGTCATCTCACAGGTGGCCCAGGCTAAAAATTGGATTTTTTTTGAAACAATAAACTACACAGATATGGCAAAACAGGTAGTTGGCAGGTCTCTTTTTCATGAAAAAGAAAGGATGCCACACACGGGGAAGGGCAAAAGCCTTATTTCTAGATTTCCTATAGAACTAATGGAGTCGGTGATTCTCAGCCTTAGGTTTCCTTAAGGATCGTCTGAGATTCTGCTTTGGAAACAGCCTGCCTCCACCCCTGCAGGTCCTGACTCCAGAGAGCAGGAGGGATGAGAATCCACACTTTTCACCGGGCACAGCGGGCGGTTCTGATGGAACTTCGCCTTAGCTCACACCACGAGAAGCTCTGCGCCAAATCACACACACAGTCACTAAGGAAGGCCAATTTTGAGAAAATGAATATATTCAAAACTCCGTATGTATTTTCTATGAGCAGATCAAGCTCAGAGAAAATTATTGTTTCTAATTTAGTCCTTCAGCCCAAACACAAGGAAAAAAGACATAAGCACAATTTCATTGAATGAACTGGAAATTTCCATTCAATGTTCTTGAAGAGATGAGAAAGCCTTCCGTCCTAATGAGACTGCAAATTGGGATCCTGGCGGCACTCACATGTGGTCAAGGCTCTTTGTCTGTGAAAGGTCACCCGAACTGACAGCGAAACCGGCGGGGATGGAAAGCTCTGCCGATTTTTACCACAAAGGCGAGCGATTTGGCTGCTGGCACTGCCAGAATTTGCACAGTGCTCCGAACTGCCAGTTTGTTGATTTCAGGACACCATTTACAAACAGAAAGATTTAGAAAATTGCTTCTGTATTCAAACCCTGACCCTTCGAATCCTGCCGCGCCTCCACGCCCACCCAACCAGATCTTCATGTTTATATAAACTCGTGACCCGGGATCTGTTTACAAAACACACTCAATTACCCCTCACAAAACCCGCCTGCTGTCAGTTTTGCCAGACTCGCCTCCTGGGGAATGCTCTGCTCAGGGATTTCTGGGAGAATAAGGCAGCGAGACAAACCCTGGAAGACGCAGCTTTTGTTTGGGGATGAAGATCCCCCTACCAGGAGGACAGAGGAGAGTCGGCCCCCCTCCCTGCGAAGGGGAGGAAGCCCTGGGGAGAGGGGCTGCCCTGCCCCATGCTGGTCCTGGCACAGGAGCCCACCAGGGACCGCGGGCAGACCCACATGCTGCTGGAGCAAAAAGCTACCATGATCGTTACCATTGTCTAGGAGTGCAGTTTCCTTCTGAGACATGGGAACGTGAACTTACCAATAAAAACATTCGACTTGTTAAAATATGAATGCACACTTCGGAAGCAGTTAGCCTGTGAGGCAGAAGTTAGCTTTGCAGTTGTTTCTGTTTATTCAATCATGTCTGACTTTTTGCCACCCCATGGACTGCAGCACGCCAGGCTTCCCTGTCCTTCACTGTTTTCCAGAGTTTTCTCAAACTCATGTTCACTGAGTCGGTGATGCCATCCAACCATCTCATCCTCTGTCGTCCCCTTCTCCTCCCACCTTCAATCTTTCCCAGCATCAGAATCTTTTCTAATGAGTCAGCTCCTCACATCAGGTGGCCAAAGTATTCAGCTTCAGCATTAGTCCTTCCAATGAATATTCAGGGTTGATCTCCTTTAGGATGGACTGGTCTGATCTCCTTGCAGTTCAAGGGACTCCCAAGAGTCTTCTCCAGCACCACAGTTTGAAAGCATCAGTTCTTCGACACTCAGCCTTCTTTGTGGTCCCGCTCTCACATCCATGCAGCTAGAAAACTTCCTTATCAGCGTGGTGCTCCCTCCCTGTAGGACCTGGGCTCCCAGAGCTCCCAGAGCCATGGCAGGGCCTGCAGAGTCTGGGGCGTGAACGCCCTGGAGGTTCTCATGTATTTGCCTGGAGACAAACATGGGTAAGTACACCAGGCATTTGTCCCCAGCTTCTTCCTTCAGTGCTACTGTACAGATTCAAGAAGTGTCTTAGTTAAGCCAAGGGCTGACAATGGCTGCAGAACTACCAGCTTCCTGCATGGTTTTCAGGGATAACTATTAATGAAATAGATCTATTACACAAAAAACATAATTATCGGTGCTTTCTCAGAAACACAGAGGAATTCACAATGTGTTGCTTGTAGTTTCATTACATATACAGCAAATCCTTTCACAAAGCAGGGGTTATGTTGAATTTAAGAGAAGTCTAAATGAGAATAATCCCATGTTCAGCAGATCAAAAGGGAAAGCATCCCTCGTCCACAGGCAAGGCTGGAATAAGCTCCGCAGAGCATCTGACAGTAGGACAGCTGTTGGCAACGGTGCCGAGCTGAGCCCACCTTCCAAAGGACTCACGGGGACCAGAGGGAAGTTCTGCTCGGTTTGCTGGCTTTGGCTCTGGGCTGACACTGCAGCCGCTGGGGGTTGCGGGAGCCTCGTCCACAAAGAATGAGCAGGGCGGGTGCGCCTGCATCCAGGTGTGAAGAGCCCATCCTCGGGACAGAGGCCCGAAGCTCACTCAGAACATGTGCACGGGGCCGAGACACATGCTTTCTCCTCAGGACGCTGGGTCCCCGACTCCAACTGAGAAAAGTGGTCTCGTGGTCCCCGGTCCAGCAGGCAGTGACCTGACCGTCCTGTCCACCCTTCCCTCTGGTGCTACCCGGAGATCCCCAAGCCCTTCCCCAGTCGATGCCACAGGCCCAAAATCTGCCCCAGGCTGTAGGCCTCAGGTGGCATCCACTCTCCCGGGCTCTCCAAATTCATGGCATTTCATATCGGGTTTCACAAAACATGCCATCTGAACGCAGAACCTTGAGGTGAGACAAGAGGGCAGGTTTTAAGCTCACACGGCCACCAGGTCACCGGTCACCAGCGGCCGAGTGACGCTCTGCCTGAGGCCGCGGGGGCCACAGACCCCTCCCCAGCTGACAGCCGGCAGCCTCTGAATTCGGACAACGGGGCACAACTCTCCACCGGGAGCCCTGAACTGCTGGGGACTCAAAAGAATACAGAGGTTAAGAGCAACTGCCTTCTGTCTGGAACCCAGAAAGTGAGAGCTGCCGGCTGCTGCCTGCTTTTCCCAAGTAAAGAGCATGTGAACCCAGGGGGAGCGTACACCATCCCGCAGGGTGCGGGGAAGCTTCAGCAGAAAGCTCACTTCTCTGCAGATTGAACAAAGCGGAAGGAGACTGGAAACCAGCCACTTCCCTTCCCACAACGGGGGTCATTTCCCTCCCGTGACGGGGGTCATTTCCCTCCCACGACGGGGTCATTTCCCTCCCGTGACGGGGGTCATTTCCCTCCCCACGACGGGGTCATTTCCCTCCCGTGACGGGGGTCATTTCCCTCCCCACGACGGGGGTCATTTCCCTCCCGTGACGGGGGTCATTTCCCTCCCCACGACGGGGGTCATTTCCCTCCCACGATGGGGGTCATTTCCCTCCCATGACAGGGGGTCATTTCCCTCCCGTGACGGGGGTCATTTCCCTCCCATGACGGGGGTCATTTCTCTCCCACGACGGGGGTCATTTCCCTCCCATGATGGGGGTCATTTCCCTCCCGTGACGGGGGTCATTTCCCTCCCACGACAGGGGGTCATTTCCCTCCCGTGATGGGGGCCATTTCCCTCCCACGACGGGGGTCATTTCCCTCCCGCGACGGGGGTCATTTCCCTCCCCAAGACGGGGGTCATTTCCCTCCCCAAGACGGGGGTCATTTCCCTCCCGTGACGGGGGTCATTTCCCTCCCACGAGAGGGGTCATTTCCCTCCCACGACAGGGGTCATTTCCCTCCCGCGACGGGGGTCATTTCCCTCCCGCGACGGGGGTCATTTCCCTCCCACGAGAGGGGTCATTTCCCTCCCACGACGGGGGTCATTTCCCTCCCGTGACGGGGGTCATTTCCCTCCCACGACAGGGGTCATTTCCCTCCCCACGACGGGGGTCACTTCCCTCCCACGACGGGGGTCATTTCCCTCCCGTGACGGGGGTCATTTCCCTCCCACGACAGGGGTCATTTCCCTCCCGTGACGGGGGTCATTTCCCTTCCACGATGGGGCTGGCCAGTGCTGACGGGGGCTCCCAGAGACGAAGAGGCCAGCCTCAGGGGTGGGCTTTCCCAAGGCCTGTGGAGCCTTCACCCTCCTCAGAATGCGATCCTTCAACCCACCCCTGCCAGCCACGTGCAACCGTGCCCACCAGCCACAGCAACCCACTCCAGCCACGTGCCTGCCAGGTCCTGAGGACCTGACTGCAGGAAGGCGGCCAGTCCACCTTGGGCTCCTACAGGGACCTCAGGCTTCTGGGGGCTGACTTGGAATTTTCCTCTCTGGTACTTTTATATTCTTTATTCTTTACCCAAATGATTTTCATTAACACAAAGTTGTCCAAGAAATACCTTGGACAGGAGATACCTCAAGGGCAGCAGCTCATAGGGTCGCAAAAAGTCAGACATGACTTAGCAACAATGGAATGAAATAGTCATTCACGAAACTGATTACATCTGAGCCAGTCACATCCCCAAGTGCTGTCTTCCTTCTGGAGAAGCTGTCTGTGGCTCCACAGGGACAGTCATACACCCAGGTGGCTGGGACACCCTGCAGGTAGGCTCCCCTGGTGGGTTTTGGAGTACAACAGGACAGTTAATCTTGGAGGAAAGAATGAGAGCAGGGCCAGCCCCCAGCGCTGTTTTCAAAGTGGAAACAGGTGTGAAATCCCAGGGACAAGCCGATGCCCCGCAGAACCCCACCCCAGCTCCACCCCAGCTCCACCCCAGCTCTGCTGCAGGAATTTCCCCCCGCCCTCCCACTGCCCCTCAGAGACGCCAGCTGAGCACACAGCCTGTGGCCCCCCGCCCCAGCCCCGCCGAGCCCTGAGGTCACCTGAGAAGTGCTAGGAGATACGACTTTCCCGTTGGTGCTTGCCCTGAGCGCAGGATATTATCCAGAAGGACCTTAATCTCCTTCATCCCTGTCCAGACACCTCACTTCATTTCATCAAATTTACCTCCTTCTGGGGCCGCCTTCCTTCCCCAGGCCCTCACATTCCTTCAGAGTCTCACACCAAATGCCTTCAACGGTCTGCATGCATCACATGGGGAAAGCACGCTAGCAGACTTGAGGAACCTCTCACAGCACTCAGAGCCACGGCGTCTCTCTGAGGACCGTTAGGACCCACTCCTCCTGTGTGTAGAATGCAGATCGGCGACCAGAGCCCCTCGAGCGCCGACCCTGCGTCGTTCTGCCGAGAACCGCAGCTTCCTTGGCTTCGAGGTCCACACAGCTAACGTCTCTACTTAGTGGAGTGAGTGGAGGAGGCGATAGCACCCCACCCAGTGCTCTCGCCTGGAAAATCCCCTGGGCGGAGGAGCCTGGTGGGCTGCAGTCCGTGGGGTCGCTAAGAGTCGGACACGACTGAGCGACTTCACTTTCACTTTTCACTTTCACGCGTTGGAGAAGGAAATAGCAACCCACTCCAGTGTTCTTGCCTGGAGAATCCCAGGGATGGGGGAGCCTGGTAGGCTGCAGTCCATCGGGTCGCTAAGAGTCGGACATGACTGAGTGACTTCACTTTCACTTTTCACTTTCACGCATTGGAGAAGGAAATAGCAACCCACTCCAGTGTTCTTGCCTGGAGAATCCCAGGAATGGGGGAGCCTGGTGGGCTGCCGTCTAGGGGGTCGCACAGAGTCGGATACGACTGCAGCGACTTAGCAGCAGCAGCAGCAGCAGTGAAATGAGACCAGCCTTAAGGTAAATACAGCTGGGAAAGGGGCGTGTTACTTAATGTTATGCAGACCATCTCCCCTGCATCTTGATACTTTGCATTTCCCAGTTTGGGTCAGTGGAGTGTTTTAAGGGCAGAGAACCTAAGACCCAGGCGGGCTGGGAGGGGGTGGGTAACTCCCTGATGACACAAGGCCTTGGAGAAAGAGTCCCCGGGAGCTCATGTCCACGTTCCTGCAGGAAGCAGACTCAAAGAGCACCCTTAGGTAAACAGGGGAAACTTCACACTAGGTGGCTTCTTAGTATTACAGGCACCATACAAAGGTTACCTGTAACTTGCAGGTAGCTCACCACAACATTGTTTGAATGTGGCCACTGTAGAAATGGAGGAGGAAATGGCAACCTGCTCCAGTAGTTTTGCCTGGAAATCCCATGGAAGAGGAGCCTGGCAGGCTGCAGTCCACGGGGTCGTCAAGAGTCCGACAGGGCAGCACACACACACACGTGGCAGGAATATGTCCCTCCCACTTGCCCGTCACCCACCCGGCCTTTCCGAGGGCTCTTGCTGCTCCTGGTCCCCCACAGGGTCATGTGGCCACACAGGCTGTGTGGACAAGACACCCAGGGAGCCCCTGAGCTGAGGCCGTGTCCACGCTGGGCCCCTCTGCCTTTTCCTCCGTGTCCTCTGAGCCCGCCGTCCACTCCTTCGCCCTCCCGTCCCTGGGGGGCGCTGGAGTCGGCCACCAGAGCCCCACTGGGGGTCGGCAGAGGGGCCCCATGTGTGTCCAGCATGGTAACTGGACGGGGCAGGTGAGGCCTGGGCCACGAGGGACCCGCTGGGAGGAGGACAGGGCCTACCTCCGAGCAGACAGCTTGGGGAGCCCCAGAAGCTCAGACCAAGGCCACCCGGGCAGGGCCTGAAGCAGAGGAGGCCATGCCCTACACGCGGAGGACCAGTCAATCTACAGACACCAGCGTGTCCAGGACTCGTCACGAAGCCAGGCTTCCCGAGGACAACCTGCTGCAGGTCGGCTGGCAGGACCTCCGGGACACTTCAGACACCGGATCCCCGTGGGGCCCAAGAAGCAGGTACTGTGACGGGCTCTGACGACCCGAGTCTCCGAGGCATCGAGACATGCCCCCAGCTAAGGGGCAATCAGAGGGTGAGCGGGTGGGGCAGGCGCGGCTCAGGCCTCGTGGTCCACTGGACAAGACCTGCCACAAGGACTGACTGGAAGGGAAGCCGTGCAAAGGGGAGAGAAGGAAGGGTGGGTGGCGGTCAGTGGGACCACGTTCCCGAGGAACAAACACGTCCCCTCAATGCCCACCGTGCTCTGGGTCCAGAACATCACAGCTGCAAGCAGCAGCACCCGAAAAACACAGGATGGCCCGAGCGCCCTGTGAACACCCAGACAGTCGGCGCCACAGGCCTGGGGGCCGTGTGTCCAGCAGTTCGGTCTCACTGCCCACTGGGCGCGTCTGTTTGCTGATTTACCAAACGGAATGATGACAACTACAAGGCTCCAAGACGGTCCTGCAGCGTCAAAGACGCAGACGCTACAGCAGTAAAGGTTCTGCCACAGCCAAGATTCCAGTTACCACCCAGCACGCTTTCAGCTGCCCCGACCCTCAGCCTTGGTTCTCACCAAGCCTCAGAGAAAGCGTCAGAGACAAGGGCCAAATGAAAAGGCCCCCGATGAAACCTCAGCTTGCCTCCGGCGGAGGGCAGACACCTAGAAGTCACCCGCACACCTCCTTCTTAGGTCTTCTCTGAAAGTTGGTGCTTTTGAACTGTGGTGCTGGAGAAGACTCTTGAGAGCCCCCTGGACAGCAAGGAGATCAAGCCAGTCCATCCTAAAGAAAATCAAACTTGTGTATTCATTGGAAGGACTGATGCTGAAGCTGAAGCTCCAGTACTTTGGCCACTTGAAGTGAAGAGCCACCTAAATGGAAAAGATGTTGATGCTGGGAAAGGTGAAGGCAGGAGGAGAAGGAGATGACAGAAGATGAGATGGTTGGATGGCCTCACTGACTCAATGGTCAAGAATTTGAGCAAGCTCCGGAAGATGGTGAAGGACAGGGGAGCCTGGAGGGCTGCAGTCCATGGGGTTGCAAAGAGTTGGACAGGACTTAGCAACTGAACAAAAAGTGCCCAAGACCTTACAGAAGATTCTTTAAAATTCACAGTGGGCCCAACACCATCGGAGGTGAGGTGAAACTTTCCTTGCTCTCTCAACCACACCCCATGTAAGGCATCCTAGGGACACACACAGGGCTCATAGAGTCAGAACCAGGGTCCAGGGGGCTCCTTTGGGCCCTCTTCACATCAGGGCACAAGTCACTACTAAGTCACGTGACTAATGTGACTTAAGCCAAAGAAAAGCCGCCATGACATTCACACTGTTTTGCGTCTTTAAACAGTAGAGTCACTGTCCTGGGGCTTCCCAGGTGGATCAGCAGTAAAGGTTCTGCCTGCCAGTGCAGGAGACACAGTTTCAATCCCTGGGAAGGGAAGATCCCCTGGAGAAGGAAAGGGCAACCCACTCCAGTATTGTCTGGAGAATCCCATGGACAGAGGAGCCTGGCGGGCTGCAGTCCATGGGGTCGCAGAGCTGGACAGAACTGAGCACAACCCAGGTACAGGTAGTGTCTCTGTCTATTAACATGTTTCCCCCAAAATCAGTTCTTCATAGCATGATGCAAGATGCCAGGAAGATTTAAATGTGGAAATTCTTTTTGTTAAAATCCAGCATTAAATTCCAGCCAGCAGGGGACGGTGGCAGAAATTGGGTGACGCTGAGTCCAAACACCTGGGCTGCCTTCCCGGCTGTATGCAGGTATGAATGTGAAGGGGCTCTGATTTCTCCTTATCAAGTGAGGAAGCTGACAATCAAATCCCTACAAGCTCCTTTAAACCCCACCCCCCCGTCTCCTACAACAGAGATCCCGGCACTTCCTCCTGAGCGACTGCTTGAGGGGCTGGAGTTTAAGGGCTGGCTTCACCTGAGGAGTCAGTCCTACGGTTTTCCATCACATGCCTCCCCTCGCATGTAAGCGCGTAGCCTTGTAAGTGTGGGCCAAGTGGTAAAGGCACCTGAGAAAACCTTCTGTGTTATCAGTCAATCAGGGTAAATTTTATCTTATTTACACTTAATTAAAAGAGTCTCTTAAGTTCAAAATCTCAGTGAGAGAAGCAGGGATCAATCAAGACAATAAACCAAACACCTGCTACTTGAAAGCGAAGTGTGACTCAGAGGCCAGGAAACAAAGCGAGAATCAGGGCAGACCCCCTGCAGTCAGGGCCGCGCCTGCCAGACACCCTCAGGCCCTCCCCGAACAGCAAACACCTCCCCCCCGGGGCCAGCCACAGGCGCACGGCGCCCACCGCCCTCCCTGCGGCCGTCAGACTCGGGGCTATTCCCAGAACTCTTCGCCTAAGGATCCTCTGGGGAACGTGCCCTGTAGACACTGAAGCAGGCTTCCTGCCCACGGCCGAGACCTCTGGTCCAAGGACCCCGCGGCCTTGGTGACCTCCCTGGAGTGAGTCCACAGCAGTGAGTGTCCAGCCAGGCTCAAGTCTTTGCCTGAGAGCCTCATTCAGAGAACCTGAGCTCAGAGGATCCTCCCGCCTGTTCCCACATGTCAAGGCTTACCCAGCCCAGGAGGCCTGCCAGATGACTCTGGGCACTTGACTTAATCACCTCTGTCCCAAGTTCCTCATCTGCAAAATGGGACCAACCAAGTGTCTACCGCACTTAGACTGCAGCAATGAAATTAAAAGACGCTTGCTCCTTGGAAGAAAAGCTATGACCAACCTAGACAGCATATTAAAAAGCAGAGACATTACTTTGCCAACAAAGGTCTGTCTAGTCAAAGCTATGGTTTTCCAGTGATCACGTATGGATTTGAGAGTTGGACCATAAAGAAAGCTGAGCGCTGAAGAAGATGCTTTTGAACTGTGGTGTTGGAGAAGACTCTTGAGAGTCCCTTGGACTGCAAGGAGATCCAACCAGTCCATCCTAAAGGAGATCAGTCCTTGGTGTTCATTGGAAGGACTGATGCTGAAGCTGAAGCTCCAATACTGTGGCCACCTGATGTGAAGAACTGACTCATTTGAAAAGACCCTGATGCTGGGAAAGATTGAGGGCAGGAGGAGAAGGGGATGACAGAGGATGAGATGGCTGGATGGCATCACTGACTCAATGGACATGAATTTGAGAAAACTCAGGGAGATTATAAAGGACAGGGAGGCCTGGTGTGCTGCAGTCCATGGAGTTGCAAAGAGTCAGACACGACTGAGCGACTGAAGTGTCCACCACAAGGAGAGCAAGCGGGGCGGGAGGCAGCATGGGGGTCACTGTGAACGGGGCCCTGGATGCAGGAAGAGGCCCCCACCCTGCTCCCCATGCTACCACCACAGAGATGGAGCCCCCCACAAGCTCCCTAGAGCTCACCTGCTGCATCGTGCAAATCCCCAAGCTCCACGTGACAGGGAGCTCTCAGTTATAAATGAGATCATCATGCCTTGCTTAACTGCAGGCCCCCAGCTTCCCGCTCCTCCACACGGGGTGAGCCTGTCGGCTGATCCCGGGTCAGGAAGGCTTCCTCGGGGAGGAGCTGGGGTCTGCATAGACAAGGGGCAGGAGCAAGCAGAGAACCACAGGACGTGGGCTCGCCGCAGGCTCGCCGCAGGCTCGCCGCGGGCTCGGGCAAGGCCACCAGAGAAGGAACCGCAGGCCGCGCCCGCCCTCGGAGCAGAGCGCGCGGGAGGCACGCTCCTGGAGGACCCCTCCAGCCCGGGACCTCGCTTCACTCCCAGGAGCCGGACAGGATGCAGCCCCGGTCACCCTCGTCCTGCAAACCGGGAGGCTGAGAACCGGCGGCTCACCCGATTGTCCACGAGCAGCAGGCGGAGTGTTGGCCCCAGACCTTGGACGCCGGGCAGTGAGCCCACCATCCCCAGGGAGGCCGGCTCCGTCCTCCTGCTGTGACCACGTGTCTCCTGAGCACCAGGGATGGGCGGTAAGGAGGCATCCTCCCTCACCGAGCCCTGACAGCCTGGTCTAGGGGCCACACCCGCAGGATTTCACCATCACGAGGTCCCACCAACACTCTTCTGAACAAGAGCCCTGCGTTGCCCTCAATCCCACGTCAGAGCATGTCCCGCAACAGGATGTCCCGGGTCCCTCAGAGGACAGCACACCCGAGGGGAGGGAGCCAGGAGCCGTCACGGTAGCGACGGGCAGGCGCGGGACACTGCTCTCAGACAGAAGGGAAGAGAAGGCGAGACGGAGAGGGCAGCGGCCTCGCAAAGCAGCGTCTTCCCTCCGCCCGCCTGCTGTCCGGGCGAGTCCCCGCAGGCCTCCAGGACACGCAGCCCCAGGCAGGAGGCCCGCTGCCCTCCCCTCCCGCCGTGGTCCCGCTGGCTCCCAGAGGCGGCGGACGATTCCCACCACAGGCGAGGCTGCCCCCAGCATCCTGCGCCTCTGCAAACCGCATCTCCGCGTCACTTTGTGATTCAGAGTGAGACTGACCTTCAGGGAGGCCCGCGGGAGGGCCGTGCTCACCGCCTGTCACCCCCAGGCTCACCAGGACCCGCCCGGGTGGTGGCTGAGGTTTTGTCTCCTGGGATCCGCTTAACCCAAGGTCACATGTGCTTCTGTTCAAGTGGTTTAGGCATCTGTTTCACCTGACACCCCGACACAAGGGCCTCAGGTGACGATGCTCGCGAGCGGGACAGGCACCCAGGCTGGGCTCCACCCTCCCGAGCTCTGTGCCGTGTGCCCTGTGAGGAAATGCCAAGGACGGGGAGGTTGACAGCAGGTTCTCGCGTGTCCACACGTGCCCGCCAGGTCTCCTCACGGGTCCTCCCACCTCAGTTCTGTGTCTCCTCACCCAAGCCCACGTCTCACAGGCAGAAACACAAAGATGACGCGTGGTAACCTGACATCAAACAACACCCCTGGGACGTGAGCACCCTGCATCTCGCCAGCCTGCCCCGCCCCAGCATCACAGCTGCACCACCAGCCCCCATCACACCTGCACCATCAACCCCCATCACACCTGCACCAGCCCCCATCACACCTGCACCACCAGCCCCCCGTATCACTGCTGCCCCAGAGCCTGCCTGCCCCTCTGCCCTGAGACCCCGGGAGGCCCCCCAACTGCCCAGCCCAGCCCCTCAGGGCCCTCCAAGCCCCCACAAGCCCCAAGGGGGCCCTCGGCCTCCCAGGCCCCAAGGTAGCCCCCTGTCCCCTCTGCCCAGGGCGCTCCAGCCCCGCCAGACCCCCAGGGCTCAGCCTTCAGGGCCACATCTCCAACAGGGACGTCGGGATGACCTTCCTCGGTCCTGACCCCTGTCCACGGCTGTGTCTGCTGGACGACAGGACCCGTGATGGCTGCACGGTGACAGCGCCCAGCGGAGAGCCCGGCCCATCACTCTGGGAGCGTGCAGACACACCAAGGGCTGTGAGATGCTTTACTTACCTATTCTCCACCGGAGTCCCTCGGCCCCCAGGACGGGCACTAAGGGAGCCCCAAAGCAAGACTGACGGATGCTAGGGTGCCCCCCTCCTCATCCTCAGGGCGCCCTGGGGCGCCCCACCTGCTCATCTGCCCCCAACCCCAGAAATCCCGAGACAGCGGGGGCGGCGTCCCGAGAGCGGGGCTCCCACGGCCGCGATGCACACGGGGCTGTCTCGAGTGCTTGGTGACACCCGGACCCCCAGAAAGTGTTAAAGGAGAAGAGGGGAAAAAAAGGGATTAAAAAAGTCTGATTAAGATTTGGCTTTGAGCCAAGTCCTGAGTTGGCTCACATCCTTTCTCAGACCTTGCAGCTCCTGGAGCCCAGGCCTCTGCCCGTCCACCCTCTGCCCTGTCCTTGGCCCCTGGTGCGGAGGGGAGGCCGCCTGGCTGGGGCCCTGGGGCCAGGGGAGTGACCACAGGCCAGGGGACAAGGCTGCAGAAAGGCTAAGGGGGCCAGATAGAGACAGAGGGAGAGAGAGAGAGACAGAGAGAGACAGAGACACAGAGAGACAGATTAGTCTCTAACTCGCCATTTCCTGACCAATGAAACTCTTTCATCCTTTCTTGTGTGAAGTTTGGGGGAAGAACAGGAAGGGCGAGGAAGCGCCCTGGAACTCCGGGCTGAAGCACCAACGCCCCAGGAAGGGAGGCTGGCCAACCGCCCCCCAGGCCTCAGTCCGCGTCTGGGCGCACCCTCAGGAGCCCCCCACGTCCTGGCCTCTGCACACGTGGGGGCCACAGGAGTGAGCCCAAGGACGGGACCCAGCATCGGGTGTGTCCACGCCGCACTGCCATCTGGGGGCTGAGGGGCGATGCCCCCCCAGAGCCCCAGGAAGCCCCCAGGGCCCAGGGCCGTCCATGAGTGGCTACGCTGAGGCTGGGCTGGGCCTGGGAATGAGCGGCAGGTTCTGAGGGGGTCCCAGCCACCAAGGGGCCTCAGACCACAGGCAGGACCCCGCCTCCCAACCTGGAAGGTCAGTTCAGGACCTCCCGCCACAGAGCCTGGCCTGCCTTCGTCACATGAGAAAGAACAAGGGAACGAAGCCTCAGAGAAAGGCGCAGGTGGAGGGACAAGGGAAGGTGCAGGGGGCCGATTAGGACTTTCTACATCCCCCTCAGATCCTTGGATGCAAAGAAATGTCAGTGGTTTCTGGCCAGAGATCAGAGGTCAGTAAGAACTCAGCTGAGGAGGGGGCAGGGCCTCACCTCCCAGGACCCTCCCCCCACAAAGCCGGGCTGGAGAACCTGCCGGGAAAAGGCTTGGTTGGAAGAGAGGCCTCAAAAGCCTGAGGACCAAATGTCAATTTTCTGCAGTTGAAGTTCTTCCGGGTTAAGATCCCTCATAAATGAACATGTGTAAGCACTTCCATTCCCAGAGAACACTGAAATAGGATATCAGCTTAGCCAAGTAAGTGAAGCCACTGCTTTAAATAAAACCGGTTTACTAAGTGACCAGACTTTGCAGCAGAAAGGAAATCCCATCTGGTGGGCAGCCGGGCGCAGGCAGCGGCGGGCACCTCCCCCGGCTTCGGGTATTAAAACAGACCCGCCCCGGGGCCAGGGCCCTCCTATCTGGCCCCTGGGTTACCGCTCTGAGTTCAACCTGCACATCCCAGACTCCCAAGTCAGGTTGCTGGAAACAGCAGACAAAGACGCGCCGTGACTGCTAATGCCCTAAGGCGGTGTCCCTGCGGCACAAGCTGTCTCTAAACCTGGGCCTGACCCCAGGCCGCGTGGGCCCTGGGGCTCCGTCCTCCAGCGCGTCCGCCGGGAGGGGCGGGCTGCTCTCGGGCGCCGCCGTGTGGCCGGCATGGGGACCTCCGCGCCAAAGGCCGGAAGAGGCCCTTGGCCCGGAGCCGCACCTGCGTTTCCTGCGGGTGTAAACGGGTGTCAACAGCCGGAGAGATGCCAAGTGCGCGGAGAAAGGGATCCGGGACTCCACCTGGGTTTTATCTCCGGGTGAAAAGAAAGATCTCGTTTGGGCAGCTCCCTCCAGCAGATACACCTTTGAAGAAGGAAGAGCTGAGCCCATCGCCGGTGGATCTTGCAAAGCCAGGACTGCGCCAACGTGTACGTTCAGGTCGGAGCCGACACTCGCTTTCCTCAGCCTCGGGCGCCGGCAGACATTTAAACGCATCACCCATGAAAGCAACAGGGCGGCTGGCGGGGCTGGTGCCAGCCCAGGAAACGGCTCTTCTCTGCTGTAAGAGGGAAGCGGGCAGAGTGTCGAGTCTGAACTCTCGGTCCTGGCGCTGCGTGCACTCAGGCCGTGCTGGGATCGCAGGTGCGTGTGCCCGAGTCTGGGGGCGGGGCTGCCCGGTGGGGAGCGCGCTGCCCGGGCCTCACAGCTGGTCCAGCACCCTCCGCCACAGTGTCCATTACTCTGTCAGAGGGTGTCACAGGTAGGTGGCCCTGGGAATCCTAGTCAGGGTTGGAGGCTTCCTAAGTCACTGATCCTCGGGAGGGGAGGGGCCTCGCTGGGGCTCTTTCCCATGCAGGGCCCGGGTGCTGCAGCTGGAGATGGCCCTGGGTCTCACCTCCTGGGAGCCCACCCCTCCGGGTCCCCCCACAGCTCCACTTACAGGACAGTGAGGAGCGCTTAGATTTCCCAGAGCCAGAGGGGAGAGTTCCAACCTGCTAGTGGGGTCAGGATGCAAGCCTAGTTTTAACACCAATACCATATAAAACACCACTTACGGGTTCTAGAAATTCCAAAAAACAGTGAGGGGGAGAAATTGGCTTAATGGAATCTCAGGTTCACAAAGTGACTTGGGCAAGGGGGCCAACCACATGCCAGACAAAGGCATGCTCCTCGTCTGAGATCCTGCATCCAGTCCTGAGGGCGTGGACCAGCCAGAGCTCAGAATGGAGCTTGGTTCAGAAAGTGGAGGGGAACACGCGGGGCCTTAGATGACAGGGTAGGAAAGCAGGAGCAAGCAGACTCATGGGGGATTACGTCCAAACGTCCCTCATCCTCAGTCCTCCCGACACAGCAAGACAGAATCGCTGGGGCCTGGGAGGAAGGGCCAGGTCAGAAAGATATGGAAGAGTTGGGGAGGGTGTCTGGCCTTCCCAGACCTAGAGATCATCTTGAAATACCTACGTTAACAGCCCAAGGAAAGCAGGTGACGTGAACTGTCGATTCATGAGCAGATGACAGTTTTAAAGATGATATGATTCCCAGCCTGCATCCAAACCAAGCCCGCCATCCAGTGCACTCAGGTCCAAGGAGAACCCTCCCCACGACAGATTTTATTCCATTGTCAGTGGCATTAATGCAGGCAGCAGAATTTCACACCATCTCTCTTTTGAATATTTAAAACTTTCCGTGTACCTGTTTATCCAAAACAAAGGTCTCCCTGGCCGAGACACTCCTTGGTGAGGCCCCTGACGTCACAGTCAGTGTAGCCCCAGGGAAGAAAGGGGCCCCACTCCCCTTTGCCACCGAGAGGAGCACATCTAAGGAAGGAGCGGATGGCCTGGCCTCGCGAGCAGCGTCCTGACTGTGGTCCTGACCTGGCTCTGTCTGTCTGTCCGTGACTCAGCCTCTTCACCATGAAGAAGCTAACAGTCCCCTGAAACACGTGCAGCAAACATTTACGTGGCTGATCTCTGGGATGGAGGCGCGAGGGGGGCCTTCCCATGTGTCTCTGCTTGATAGAGCTGAGAGCACTTCCCAGAAAGGATGCTGGGGACACACGCCTGGAGCCCTCACCCCAAAACGGCCACGGAATCCCCAGACGCCACTCACTCAGCCGTCTTAATCCTGGAGTCATCTCGAGTCATCTCGAAACTGAAGGACAGTCACTTCTGTCTTTCAAAGGCCAATTTTTAAAATTAATTTTAAATGTACTATTGTTTGTTTTTTAATTCTTGACGACACAGACCCAAGTCCTCTGTGGAGTCAGTTAATAGACAACTGAACACAGGCGATGCACTGTATCCTTCATTTGGACCTCCTGAACTGTTTTTAGGATGGGAAGCATAAATGGAGTTTATCATCTTCTTTTGTAACTTCCGCTCCACACTGAGCAGCGATTCTCATCAATGGGGTGAGGGTATCTTGCAACTTGCACCATGTGACTTACAACAGGTCTGTATGCGACTCTGGCGTGGGACTCCCCACGTGGGGAGGGCACCACCGTGATGTCCCAACAAGCAGGTGGCCCAGGGCGGCTCTGTGACCTTTCTCTGGGTTTGTACATTCTTCTCGACATTATAAGAACAATTGTGGTACAGCAAGCAAAGTACAGCCCTGCGGATGGAGTTCCCGTGAAGAGAGCCTGACCGGGGCCTGAGCTAGTCCGTTACTAACCAGCACAGGTTAACCAGATTCAAGGAGGAGAAGGCAAGTCCATGCCACGTTCTTCTGAAGATGAAGACGGGCCCCAAAAGTGCTTGATGAGAAAGGGGCAACGATGTGTAAAACCCCAACACCAGTGCTCAGCTGTGAACACACATCAGAGCGACAACGCCGGACGCACTTAGAGTCATCACGAGACTGCTCGGCCAGGCCAGAGGGAGCCAGGGAACCACGGCCTCACCATCCTCAGCTGGAAAAGTGGCCCCCCAAAATTTATCACTCTGCCCACTCGGCCATGCACTTCCCATCGTTCCTCAGGGTAAAAAAAAAAATTCTTACCCACTTTTCATTGAAACAGAGAGATGGAGCTCCCGGGCAGGAGTGACAGGCCCACCGCCCAGCACTCAGCACTCACATCTGGATCAGACAAAGGCCAGTGAGACCTTCTTCCAAGGCCCCCAGGTCCACCTCATGAGCACCCAGCTGTTCCCAGCTTCAGGGGGCCCTGGGCTGGGCCGGGGAGGGTCTGTCTCCCCACTCCACCGGGGGCTGGGATGGTCCAGAGCTGAGCAAGGCAGGCAGAGGGGTGCGAAATCAGACTGACTTTCTCAGTCCCAAGAAGGGAATCACGTGTCTGCCACACACTCATCTCATAGGGAGGATGGACCCATTTGTTCCTGGAGCCTTGATGACACCGAACAGAGTCAGTGACACATGAACGAAGCAAAACCCACCTCGGGCCGGTCAGCCGGCAGACTAGAGTGCTTGGGGCCAACCCGCTGATGAACTTGTTCTTTCAGCAGTGATGAAGCCCAACAAACCTGAGAACATGGCAAACGGAAGGGGCCTGACAGATTCTGTCGCACGTCTTCAAGTGCCCTGAGCCGGGGGTCAAGCACATCACAGGTGACTGTGCTCATCTGAAGCCTCCCTGCTTTCTGAAGCTTCATGACTGTTCATCTGAAGCCTCTGTGCTTTCTGAAGCTTCATTATTATTGGAAAACTCTTTGCCAGCAACCTCAAATGTTAACAGCTGGCTTACCCCCCACGAAAATAAACATAAGCAAATCTGCCACGGGCGTGTGCTCACAGATGGGATGGGGTTGGTCACACGACGCAGGGGGTAAGGTGCCTACCGTCCACTGTGAGCCGGCCACTGGGGCAGAGCGCGGCGGAGGAGACCTGCAGTTGCTCTTAGGGGAAAGAGGGTGAGGGGAAGGAACCAGAAACTTCTCATCAACTCTCAGCTCAAATGGAAACAGTGACATTAAGGGCCACAGGAGAAGCAAAGGAGTTAACTGTAATTAGGGCAGAGGCATGAGAGAGAGAGAGGAAAGGTGGTCGGGGAAAGAGGACAGTAAGAAGAACGCAGACGCTCGCGTTGAAGGAAGAACTCGTTCCCAACTGTATGGACACTTCGCCTCCCCTTAAATGCCAGCTTCATTGGTTAATATCCCATTTTATGTCGGACATAATAAAAATCTGAATATAATTATAGTGTTACGAGTCATTCTGAAAGGGCCTCCTATTCTAATGAAAATTTTAATTAAATCTGGCCAGGTAGCACGAATTTCCATTTATAATGTCTTGTTTCGCAATGCTGACAATATAAATGAGAGTCACCATTTTACTGGGTTCTATTTATTTCTGTTTTATAACAAATCTCTGCTCTTTGGTTTTCAGCCTGGGACTGCAAAACCGCATAAAATGCCTACTATTATCACTTCTAGAATAACCTCTTCTCAGCCCACACGGAATTAGGATTTCACTTTCTGAACCCTTCCCTTCCCTGGGCTTCAGTTATTAACAAATATTCAGTATATTAAGTGTCATTCAAACTCCCGAGATGCACAGAAATTAAGGGTCTTGTCCCATTGGCTTCCCTGGCAGCTCAGATGGTAAAGATTCTGCCTGCAATGCAAGAGACATGGGTTCCATCCCTGGGCCAGGAAGATCCCCTGGAGGAGGGCATGGCAACCCACTCCAGTATTCTTGCCTGGAGAATCCCAGGGACAGAGGAGCCTGGTGGGCTACGGTCCATGGGGTCACAAAGAGTCGGACACGACTGAGCAGCTAAACAACAATGTGTCCCATTACCAACACCATCGATTACGGAAACATAAATGAACTCAGAAAAATAGGACTGAATTTTTCTTCTCTAATGCCAGAATCCACCTGGAAATTCATCACGCTACATCTATGGCTTGTAAATGTGTAAACAGTTTATCTTTTAATTAAAAATATATAAAATGTTACCCTTGCCCTCTATTCCAGTGTTACATTGCCAATCTTAATAACAGCCTCATTCCAAAATCCTAGACTCTCATTTTGATATAGAATTACTTAGAAATCTGTTCTGCTCTGAACCATTGCAACCTATGTTGGTTACATCAATGCCCATTTACTGCACAATCTTGTTATAGCCTGAAGTTGCTTATAGTTTTATTTATGGTCTTGATTTCAAATCAGAATTAAAGCGACTCCTCCAGATGTTTGGGTTTTCAGTCGCCATGTAAATGGGCTTCTAGGTTGGAAAATTTTGATGATGTTTAGTTTCCTTTTCCTTAACCACCTCCGTGGTCCCTCTTCTGCTGATGAATGAAACACAGCTTTCCCGGAGCAGCAAATGTGTTCAGAGCATTTGCAGAGGGAGAAGAAAAAAACCATAATCGCTCCCTGAGAGCTGAGCAGACAGTGAAACAGTGGGGAGCAGGACCGTCCACGGCCGCCCGGAGCTGGGGAGGCTTCTGACCCGACGTCTCGGCACCATCAGCGACAGACCCGTTAGTGCCAACAGCGGCATAATTCAGTCCTCAGTGGTATTCGAGTCTTGGTGACCCATGGACTGTGGCACGCCCGGCTCCTCTGCCCTTAGAAGCCCCCACCCACCCCGACAGACAGCGCCTCACCGTGTGCTGGAGGCCCGCCAGGGGAGGGGGGAGGTAGGGAGAGCCCAGCTGGACCGACCTTGCAGGTGACCCAGCAAACAGGGCAGGCAGGGAAGTCCGCACCCCCCGCCCCCTCCGCCGCCCAGGGAAGCCTCTGGAACAGAGCAGTGGCAAGGGCCCCAACAGGGCCTCTGGAATACGGGCACAGCAGAGCCTTGTGGGGTCGGCTGCTGGGAAGTCAAGGAGAAACACACATTGGGCAAAGAAAGCTCAGCTCGTGGACAGGATCCGGGGCGCATCCTCACAGGGGGCCAGCAGCCACATGAGAAGCCAGGCCACTGGCCTCTGCCTCCTCAGTGTGGGCAGAACTCCCTGCAGGCAGCTCTAAAATCAGTCCGTGGGCTCCTCCCAGACGCTCTGAGCAAGGGGTCACTGGGGTGGTGCCCCCGCCCCTGAGGCAAACACCCAGGTCCGGGTTTGTGAACTCCTGTCAAAGTCGGCACCGCCGCGCCCCAGACGGAGCAGAACTGCGGTCATCCGGACCACGTGTGGGCAGGTGGCCGACCCTGGACGGTGCTCCCTAGGCTCGGCCATGAGCAGGATGGAAACCGGACCAGATCCGGCCCTAGCAGAAAGAAGGGACAGGTGAGGACCCCAGCAGGGGTCAGACACACCTCACACCACCGCCTGTCGATGGGAAAAGCACGCAGTTCGTGGAGGACCAGGCACTTTTGCAAATCCTGAGTCACAGGAAGACACACAAAGGTGCCATTTCTAAAGAATGATTTTAATGGGAAAAAAAGGTAATTATTGAGCAAAGCAAATTCTCTCTGTCTTGAACACCGATTAGCAGAGGGGGTCAAACCCACCGACACACGGTGGTGATGCGTCCCCCAACAAAGACCATCCAGTGCAGGGAGCGGGGGGACAAAGGCATGACCG